>NW_026988758.1:0-151016 GCF_030222135.1 Aotus nancymaae
AAAGTGTTTGCAGACTGCTGAATCCACACACGGGTTTAACTCTGGAAGTTGAGTGCACACATTGACAACCGTTCTGTTAGATAGCTGCGTTTTGGATTTAGAAGCAGATATTTCCCTGTGCTTTCTGCTGTTTCTTCCATATGCCGGTATTGGGCTGAAAACGCCTGTTTTGAAACTCTGCACAGAAAGTGTTTGCAGACTGCTGAATCCAAACACGGGTTTAACTCTGGAACTGAGTGCACACATTGACAACCGTTCTGTTAGATAGCTGCGTTTTGATTTAGAAGCAGATATTTCCCTGTGCTTTCTGCTGTTTCTTCCATATGCCGGTATTGGGCTGAAAACGCCTGTTTTGAAACTCTGCACAGAAAGTGTTTGCAGACTGCTGAATCCACACACTGGTTTAACTCTGGAAGTTGAGTGCACACATTGACAACCGTTCTGTTAGATAGCTGCGTTTTGGATTTAGAAGCAGATATTTCCTGTGCTTTCTGCTGTTTCTTCCATATGCCGGTATTGGGCTGAAAACGCCTGTTTTGAAACTCTGCACAGAAAGTGTTTGCAGACTGCTGAATTCACACACGGGTTTAACTCTGGAAGTGGAGTGCACACATTGACAACCGTTCTTTTAGATAGCTGCGTTTTGGATTTAGAAGCAGATATTTCCCTGTGCTTTCTGCTGTTTCTTCCATATGCCGGTATTGGGCTGAAAACGCCTGTTTTGAAACTCTTCACAGAAAGTGTTTGCAGACTGCTGAATTCACACACTGGTTTAACTCTGGAAGTTGAGTGCACACATTGACAAACCGTTCTGTTTAGATAGCTGCGTTTTGGATTTAGAAGCAGATATTTCCCTGTGCTTTCTGCTGTTTCTTCCATATGCCGGTATTGGGCTGAAAACGCCTGTTTTGAAACTCTGCACAGAAAGTGTTTGCAGACTGCTGAATCCACACACTGGTTTAACTCTGGAAGTTGAGTGCACACATTGACAACCGTTCTGTTAGATAGCTGCGTTTTGGATTTAGAAGCAGATATTTCCCTGTGCTTTCTGCTGTTTCTTCCATATGCCGGTATTGGGCTGAAAACGCCAGTTTTGAAACTCTGCACAGAAAGTGTTTGCAGAGTGCCGAATCCACACTCGGGTTTAACTCTGGATGTTGAGTGCACACATTGACAACCGTTCTGTTAGATAGCTGCGTTTTGGATTTAGAAGCAGATATTTCCCTGTGCTTTCTGCTGTTTCTTCCATATGCCGGTATTGGGCTGAAAACGCCTGTTTTGAAACTCTGCACAGAATGTGTTTGCAGACTGCTGAATCCACACACGGGTTTAACTCTGGAAGTGGAGTGCACACATTGACAACCGTTCTGTTAGATAGCTGCGTTTTGGATTTAGAAGCAGATATTTCCCTGTGCTTTCTGCTGTTTCTTCCATATGCCGGTATTGGGCTGAAAACGCCTGTTTTGAAACTCTGCACAGAAAGTGTTTGCAGACTGCTGAATTCACACACGGGTTTAACTCTGGAAGTGGAGTGCACACATTGACAACCGTTCTGTTAGATAGCTGCGTTTTGGATTTAGAAGTAGATATTTCCCTGTGCTTTCTGCTGTTTCTTCCATATGCCGTATTGGGCTGAAAACGCCTGTTTTGAAACTCTGCACAGAAAGTGTTTGCAGACTGCTGAATCCACACACGGGTTTAACTCTGGAAGTGGAGTGCACACATTGACAACCATTCTGTTAGATAGCTCCGTTTTGGATTTAGAAGCAGATTTTTCCCTGTGGTTTCTGTTGTTTCTTCCATATGCCGGTATTGGGCTGAAAACGCCTGTTTTGAAACTCTGCACAGAAAGTGTTTGCAGACTGCTGAATCCACACACGGGTTTAACTCTGGAAGTTGAGTGCACACATTGACAACCGTTCTGTTAGATAGCTGCGTTTTGGATTTAGAAGCAGATATTTCCCTGTGCTTTCTGCTGTTTCTTCCATATGCCGGTATTGGGCTGAAAACGCCTGTTTTGAAACTCTGCACAGAAAGTGTTTGCTGACTGCTGAATTCACACACGGGTTTAACTCTGGAAGTTGAGTGAACACATTGACAACCGTTCTGTTAGATAGCTGCGTTTTGGATTTAGAAGCAGATATTTCCCTGTGCTTTCTGCTGTTTCTTCCATATGCCGGTATTGGGCTGAAAACGCCTGTTTTGAAACTCTGCACAGAAAGTGTTTGCAGACGGCTGAATCCAAACATGGGTTTAACTCTGGAAGTTGAGTGCACACATTGACAACCGTTCTGTTAGATAGCTGCGTTTTGGATTTAGAAGCAGATATTTCCCTGTGCTTTCTGCTGTTTCTTCCATATGCCGGTATTGGGCTGAAAACGCCTGTTTTGAAACTCTGCACAGAAAGTGTTTGCAGACTGCTCAATTCACACACTGGTTTAACTCTGGAAGTGGAGTGCACACATTGACAACCGTTCTGTTAGATAGCTGCGTTTTGGATTTAGAAGCAGATATTTCCCTGTGCTTTCTGCTGATTCTTCCATATGCCGGTATTGGGATGAAAACGCCGGTTTTGAAACTCTGCACAGAAAGTGTTTGCAGACTGCTGAATCCACACACGGGTTTAACTCTGGAAGTGGAGTGCACACAATGACAACCGTTCTGTTAGATAGCTGCGTTTTGGATTTAGAAGCAGATATTTCCCTGTGCTTTCTGCTGTTTCTTCCATATGCCGGTATTGGGCTGAAAACGCCTGTTTTGAAACTCTTCACAGAAAGTGTTTGCAGACTGCTGAATCCACACACGGGTTTAACTCTGGAAGTGGAGTGCACACATTGACAACCGTTCTGTTAGATAGCTGCGTTTTGGATTTAGAAGCAGATATTTCCCTGTGCTTTCTGCTGTTTCTTCCATATGCCGGTATTGGGCTGAAAACGCCTGTTTTGAAACTCTGCACAGAAAGTGTTTGCAGACTGCTGAATCCACACACGGGTTTAACTCTGGAAGTTGAGTGAACACATTGACAACCGTTCTGTTAGATAGCTGCGTTTTGGATTTAGAAGCAGATATTTCCCTGTGCTTTCTGCTGTTTCTTCCATATGCCGGTATTGGGCTGAAAACGCCTGTTTTGAAACTCTGCACAGAAAGTGTTTGCAGACTGCTGAATCCAAACACGGGTTTAACTCTGGAAGTTGAGTGCACACACTGAAAACCGTTCTGTTAGATAGCTGCGTTTTGGATTTAGAAGCAGATACTTCCCTGTGCTTTCTGCTCTTTCTTCCATATGCCGGTATTGCGCTGAAAACGCCTGTTTTGAAACTCTGCACAGAAAGTGTTTGCAGACTGCTGAATCCACACACGGGTTTAACTCTGGAAGTTGAGTGCACACATTGACAACCGTTCTGTTAGATAGCTGCGTTTTGGATTTAGAAGCAGATATTTCCCTGTGCTTTCTGCTGTTTCTTCCATATGCCGGTATTGGGCTGAAAACGCCAGTTTTGAAACTCTGCACAGAAAGTGTTTGCAGAGTGCCGAATCCACACTCGGGTTTAACTCTGGATGTTGAGTGCACACATTGACAACCGTTCTGTTAGATAGCTGCGTTTTGGATTTAGAAGCAGATATTTCCCTGTGCTTTCTGCTGTTTCTTCCATATGCCGGTATTGGGCTGAAAACGCCTGTTTTGAAACTCTGCACAGAATGTGTTTGCAGACTGCTGAATCCACACACGGGTTTAACTCTGGAAGTGGAGTGCACACATTGACAACCGTTCTGTTAGATAGCTGCGTTTTGGATTTAGAAGCAGATATTTCCCTGTGCTTTCTGCTGTTTCTTCCATATGCCGGTATTGGGCTGAAAACGCCTGTTTTGAAACTCTGCACAGAAAGTGTTTGCAGACTGCTGAATTCACACACGGGTTTAACTCTGGAAGTGGAGTGCACACATTGACAACCGTTCTGTTAGATAGCTGCGTTTTGGATTTAGAAGTAGATATTTCCCTGTGCTTTCTGCTGTTTCTTCCATATGCCGGTATTGGGCTGAAAACGCCTGTTTTGAAACTCTGCACAGAAAGTGTTTGCAGACTGCTGAATCCACACACGGGTTTAACTCTGGAAGTGGAGTGCACACATTGACAACCATTCTGTTAGATAGCTCCGTTTGGATTTAGAAGCAGATTTTTCCCTGTGGTTTCTGTTGTTTCTTCCATATGCCGGTATTGGGCTGAAAACGCCTGTTTTGAAACTCTGCACAGAAAGTGTTTGCAGACTGCTGAATCCACACACGGGTTTAACTCTGGAAGTTGAGTGCACACATTGACAACCGTTCTGTTAGATAGCTGCGTTTTGGATTTAGAAGCAGATATTTCCCTGTGCTTTCTGCTGTTTCTTCCATATGCCGGTATTGGGCTGAAAACGCCTGTTTTGAAACTCTGCACAGAAAGTGTTTGCTGACTGCTGAATTCACACACGGGTTTAACTCTGGAAGTTGAGTGAACACATTGACAACCGTTCTGTTAGATAGCTGCGTTTTGGATTTAGAAGCAGATATTTCCCTGTGCTTTCTGCTGTTTCTTCCATATGCCGGTATTGGGCTGAAAACGCCTGTTTTGAAACTCTGCACAGAAAGTGTTTGCAGACGGCTGAATCCAAACATGGGTTTAACTCTGGAAGTTGAGTGCACACATTGACAACCGTTCTGTTAGATAGCTGCGTTTTGGATTTAGAAGCAGATATTTCCCTGTGCTTTCTGCTGTTTCTTCCATATGCCGGTATTGGGCTGAAAAACGCCTGTTTTGAAACTCTGCACAGAAAGTGTTTGCAGACTGCTCAATTCACACACTGGTTTAACTCTGGAAGTGGAGTGCACACATTGACAACCGTTCTGTTAGATAGCTGCGTTTTGGATTAGAAGCAGATATTTCCCTGTGCTTTCTGCTGATTCTTCCATATGCCGGTATTGGGATGAAAACGCCGGTTTTGAAACTCTGCACAGAAAGTGTTTGCAGACTGCTGAATCCACACACGGGTTTAACTCTGGAAGTGGAGTGCACACAATGACAACCGTTCTGTTAGATAGCTGCGTTTTGGATTTAGAAGCAGATATTTCCCTGTGCTTTCTGCTGTTTCTTCCATATGCCGGTATTGGGCTGAAAACGCCTGTTTTGAAACTCTGCACAGAAAGTGTTTGCAGACTGCTGAATCCACACACGGGTTTAACTCTGGAAGTTGAGTGCACACATTGACAACCGTTCTGTTAGATAGCTGCGTTTTGGATTTAGAAGCAGATATTTCCCTGTGCTTACTGCTGTTTCTTCCATATGCCGGTAATGGGCTGAAAACGCCTGTTTTGGGACTCTGCAGAGAAAGTGTTTGCAGACTGCTGAATCCACACACGGGTTTAACTCTGGAAGTTGAGTGAACACATTGACAACCGTTCTGTTAGATAGCTGCGTTTTGGATTTAGAAGCAGATATTTCCCTGTGCTTTCTGCTGTTTCTTCCATATGCCGGTATTGGGCTGAAAACGCCTGTTTTGAAACTCTGCACAGAAAGTGTTTGCAGACTGCTGAATCCAAACACGGGTTTAACTCTGGAAGTTGAGTGCACACACTGAAAACCGTTCTGTTAGATAGCTGCGTTTTGGATTTAGAAGCAGATACTTCCCTGTGCTTTCTGCTCTTTCTTCCATATGCCGGTATTGCGCTGAAAACGCCTGTTTTGAAACTCTGCACAGAAAGTGTTTGCAGACTGCTGAATCCACACACGGGTTTAACTCTGGAAGTTGAGTGCACACATTGACAACCGTTCTGTTAGATAGCTGCGTTTTGGATTTAGAAGCAGATATTTCCCTGTGCTTTCTGCTGTTTCTTCCATATGCCGGTATTGGGCTGAAAACGCCAGTTTTGAAACTCTGCACAGAAAGTGTTTGCAGAGTGCCGAATCCACACTCGGGTTTAACTCTGGATGTTGAGTGCACACATTGACAACCGTTCTGTTAGATAGCTGCGTTTTGGATTTAGAAGCAGATATTTCCCTGTGCTTTCTGCTGTTTCTTCCATATGCCGGTATTGGGCTGAAAACGCCTGTTTTGAAACTCTGCACAGAATGTGTTTGCAGACTGCTGAATCCACACACGGGTTTAACTCTGGAAGTGGAGTGCACACATTGACAACCGTTCTGTTAGATAGCTGCGTTTTGGATTTAGAAGCAGATATTTCCCTGTGCTTTCTGCTGTTTCTTCCATATGCCGGTATTGGGCTGAAAACGCCTGTTTTGAAACTCTGCACAGAAAGTGTTTGCAGACTGCTGAATCCAAACACGGGTTTAACTCTGGAAGTTGAGTGCACACATTGACAACCGTTCTGTTAGATAGCTGCGTTTTGGATTTAGAAGCAGATATTTCCCTGTGCTTTCTGCTGCTTCTTCCATATGCCGGTATTGGGCTGAAAACGCCTGTTTTGAAACTCTGCACAGAAAGTGTTTGCAGACTGCTGAATCCAAACACGGGTTTAACTCTGGAACTTGAGTGCACACATTGACAACCGTTCTGTTAGATAGCTGCGTTTTGGATTTAGAAGCAGATATTTCCCTGTGCTTTCTGCTGTTTCTTCCATATGCCGGTATTGGGCTGAAAACGCCTGTTTTGAAACTCTGCACAGAAAGTGTTTGCAGACTGCTGAATCCACACACTGGTTTAACTCTGGAAGTTGAGTGCACACATTGACAACCGTTCTGTTAGATAGCTGCGTTTTGGATTTAGAAGCAGATATTTCCCTGTGCTTTCTGCTGTTTCTTCCATATGCCGGTATTGGGCTGAAAACGCCTGTTTTGAAACTCTTCACAGAAAGTGTTTGCAGACTGCTGAATTCACACACTGGTTTAACTCTGGAAGTTGAGTGCACACATTGACAACCGTTCTGTTAGATAGCTGCGTTTTGGATTTAGAGGCAGATATTTCCCTGTGCTTTCTGCTGTTTCTTCCATATGCCGGTATTGGGCTGAAAACGCCTGTTTTGAAACTCTGCACAGAAAGTGTTTGCAGACTGCTGAATCCACACACGGGTTTAACTCTGGAAGTGGAGTGCACACATTGACAACCGTTCTGTTAGATAGCTGCGTTTTGGATTTAGAAGCAGATATTTCCCTGTGCTTTCTGCTGTTTCTTCCATATGCCGGTATTGGGCTGAAAACGCCTGTTTTGAAACTCTGCACAGAAAGTGTTTGCAGACTGCTGAATTCACACACGGGTTTAACTCTGGAAGTGGAGTGCACACATTGACAACCGTTCTGTTAGATAGCTGCGTTTTGGATTTAGAAGTAGATATTTCCCTGTGCTTTCTGCTGTTTCTTCCATATGCCGGTATTGGGCTGAAAACGCCTGTTTTGAAACTCTGCACAGAAAGTGTTTGCAGACTGCTGAATCCACACACGGGTTTAACTCTGGAAGTGGAGTGCACACATTGACAACCATTCTGTTAGATAGCTCCGTTTTGGATTTAGAAGCAGATTTTTCCCTGTGGTTTCTGTTGTTTCTTCCATATGCCGGTATTGGGCTGAAAACGCCTGTTTTGAAACTCTGCACAGAAAGTGTTTGCAGACTGCTGAATCCACACACGGGTTTAACTCTGGAAGTTGAGTGCACACATTGACAACCGTTCTGTTAGATAGCTGCGTTTTGGATTTAGAAGTAGATATTTCCCTGTGCTTTCTGCTGTTTCTTCCATATGCCGGTATTGGGCTGAAAACGCCTGTTTTGAAACTCTGCACAGAAAGTGTTTGCAGACTGCTGAATCCACACACGGGTTTAACTCTGGAAGTGGAGTGCACACATTGACAACCATTCTGTTAGATAGCTCCGTTTTGGATTTAGAAGCAGATTTTTCCCTGTGGTTTCTGTTGTTTCTTCCATATGCCGGTATTGGGCTGAAAACGCCTGTTTTGAAACTCTGCACAGAAAGTGTTTGCAGACTGCTGAATCCACACACGGGTTTATCTCTGGAAGTGGAGTGCACACATTGACAACCGTTCTGTTAGATAGCTGCGTTTTGGATTTAGAAGCAGATATTTCCCTGTGCTTTCTGCTGATTCTTCCATATGCCGGTATTGGGCTGAAAACGCCGGTTTTCAAACTCTGCACAGAAAGTGTTTGCAGACTGCTGAATCCACACACGGGTTTAACTCTGGAAGTTGAGTGAACACATTGACAACCGTTCTGTTAGATAGCTGCGTTTTGGATTTAGAAGCAGATATTTCCCTGTGCTTTCTGCTGTTTCTTCCATATGCCGGTATTGGGCTGAAAACGCCTGTTTTGAAACTCTGCACAGAAAGTGTTTGCAGACTGCTGAATCCAAACACGGGTTTAACTCTGGAAGTTGAGTGCACACACTGAAAACCGTTCTGTTAGATAGCTGCGTTTTGGATTTAGAAGCAGATACTTCCCTGTGCTTTCTGCTCTTTCTTCCATATGCCGGTATTGCGCTGAAAACGCCTGTTTTGAAACTCTGCACAGAAAGTGTTTGCAGACTGCTGAATCCACACACGGGTTTAACTCTGGAAGTTGAGTGCACACATTGACAACCGTTCTGTTAGATAGCTGCGTTTTGGATTTAGAAGCAGATATTTCCCTGTGCTTTCTGCTGTTTCTTCCATATGCCGGTATTGGGCTGAAAACGCCAGTTTTGAAACTCTGCACAGAAAGTGTTTGCAGAGTGCCGAATCCACACTCGGGTTTAACTCTGGATGTTGAGTGCACACATTGACAACCGTTCTGTTAGATAGCTGCGTTTTGGATTTAGAAGCAGATATTTCCCTGTGCTTTCTGCTGTTTCTTCCATATGCCGGTATTGGGCTGAAAACGCCTGTTTTGAAACTCTGCACAGAATGTGTTTGCAGACTGCTGAATCCACACACGGGTTTAACTCTGGAAGTGGAGTGCACACATTGACAACCGTTCTGTTAGATAGCTGCGTTTTGGATTTAGAAGCAGATATTTCCCTGTGCTTTCTGCTGTTTCTTCCATATGCCGGTATTGGGCTGAAAACGCCTATTTTGAAACTCTGCACAGAAAGTGTTTGCAGACTGCTGAATCCACACACGGGTTTAACTCTGGAAGTTGAGTGCACACATTGACAACCGTTCTGTTAGATAGCTGCGTTTTGGATTTAGAAGCAGATATTTCCCTGTGCTTTCTGCTGTTTCTTCCATATGCCGGTATTGGGCTGAAAACGCCTGTTTTGAAACTCTGCACAGAAAGTGTTTGCAGACTGCTGAATCCAAACACGGGTTTAACTCTGGAACTTGAGTGCACACATTGACAACCGTTCTGTTAGATAGCTGCGTTTTGGATTTAGAAGCAGATATTTCCCTGTGCTTTCTGCTGTTTCTTCCATATGCCGGTATTGGGCTGAAAACGCCTGTTTTGAAACTCTGCACAGAAAGTGTTTGCAGACTGCTGAATCCACACACTGGTTTAACTCTGGAAGTTGAGTGCACACATTGACAACCGTTCTGTTAGATAGCTGCGTTTTGGATTTAGAAGCAGATATTTCCCTGTGCTTTCTGCTGTTTCTTCCATATGCCGGTATTGGGCTGAAAACGCCTGTTTTGAAACTCTGCACAGAAAGTGTTTGCAGACTGCTGAATTCACACACGGGTTTAACTCTGGAAGTGGAGTGCACACATTGACAACCGTTCTTTTAGATAGCTGCGTTTTGGATTTAGAAGCAGATATTTCCCTGTGCTTTCTGCTGTTTCTTCCATATGCCGGTATTGGGCTGAAAACGCCTGTTTTGAAACTCTTCACAGAAAGTGTTTGCAGACTGCTGAATTCACACACTGGTTTAACTCTGGAAGTTGAGTGCACACATTGACAACCGTTCTGTTAGATAGCTGCGTTTTGGATTTAGAAGCAGATACTTCCCTGTGCTTTCTGCTCTTTCTTCCATATGCCGGTATTGCGCTGAAAACGCCTGTTTTGAAACTCTGCACAGAAAGTGTTTGCAGACTGCTGAATCCACACACGGGTTTAACTCTGGAAGTTGAGTGCACACATTGACAACCGTTCTGTTAGATAGCTGCGTTTTGGATTTAGAAGCAGATATTTCCCTGTGCTTTCTGCTGTTTCTTCCATATGCCGGTATTGGGCTGAAAACGCCAGTTTTGAAACTCTGCACAGAAAGTGTTTGCAGAGTGCCGAATCCACACTCGGGTTTAACTCTGGATGTTGAGTGCACACATTGACAACCGTTCTGTTAGATAGCTGCGTTTTGGATTTAGAAGCAGATATTTCCCTGTGCTTTCTGCTGTTTCTTCCATATGCCGGTATTGGGCTGAAAACGCCTGTTTTGAAACTCTGCACAGAATGTGTTTGCAGACTGCTGAATCCACACACGGGTTTAACTCTGGAAGTGGAGTGCACACATTGACAACCGTTCTGTTAGATAGCTGCGTTTTGGATTTAGAAGCAGATATTTCCCTGTGCTTTCTGCTGTTTCTTCCATATGCCGGTATTGGGCTGAAAACGCCTGTTTTGAAACTCTGCACAGAAAGTGTTTGCAGACTGCTGAATTCACACACGGGTTTAACTCTGGAAGTGGAGTGCACACATTGACAACCGTTCTGTTAGATAGCTGCGTTTTGGATTTAGAAGTAGATATTTCCCTGTGCTTTCTGCTGTTTCTTCCATATGCCGGTATTGGGCTGAAAACGCCTGTTTTGAAACTCTGCACAGAAAGTGTTTGCAGACTGCTGAATCCACACACGGGTTTAACTCTGGAAGTGGAGTGCACACATTGACAACCATTCTGTTAGATAGCTCCGTTTTGGATTTAGAAGCAGATTTTTCCCTGTGGTTTCTGTTGTTTCTTCCATATGCCGGTATTGGGCTGAAAACGCCTGTTTTGAAACTCTGCACAGAAAGTGTTTGCAGACTGCTGAATCCACACACGGGTTTAACTCTGGAAGTTGAGTGCACACATTGACAACCGTTCTGTTAGATAGCTGCGTTTTGGATTTAGAAGCAGATATTTCCCTGTGCTTTCTGCTGTTTCTTCCATATGCCGGTATTGGGCTGAAAACGCCTGTTTTGAAACTCTGCACAGAAAGTGTTTGCTGACTGCTGAATTCACACACGGGTTTAACTCTGGAAGTTGAGTGAACACATTGACAACCGTTCTGTTAGATAGCTGCGTTTTGGATTTAGAAGCAGATATTTCCCTGTGCTTTCTGCTGTTTCTTCCATATGCCGGTATTGGGCTGAAAACGCCTGTTTTGAAACTCTGCACAGAAAGTGTTTGCAGACGGCTGAATCCAAACATGGGTTTAACTCTGGAAGTTGAGTGCACACATTGACAACCGTTCTGTTAGATAGCTGCGTTTTGGATTTAGAAGCAGATATTTCCCTGTGCTTTCTGCTGTTTCTTCCATATGCCGGTATTGGGCTGAAAACGCCTGTTTTGAAACTCTGCACAGAAAGTGTTTGCAGACTGCTCAATTCACACACTGGTTTAACTCTGGAAGTGGAGTGCACACATTGACAACCGTTCTGTTAGATAGCTGCGTTTTGGATTTAGAAGCAGATATTTCCCTGTGCTTTCTGCTGATTCTTCCATATGCCGGTATTGGGATGAAAACGCCGGTTTTGAAACTCTGCACAGAAAGTGTTTGCAGACTGCTGAATCCACACACGGGTTTAACTCTGGAAGTGGAGTGCACACAATGACAACCGTTCTGTTAGATAGCTGCGTTTTGGATTTAGAAGCAGATATTTCCCTGTGCTTTCTGCTGTTTCTTCCATATGCCGGTATTGGGCTGAAAACGCCTGTTTTGAAACTCTGCACAGAAAGTGTTTGCAGACTGCTGAATCCACACACGGGTTTAACTCTGGAAGTTGAGTGCACACATTGACAACCGTTCTGTTAGATAGCTGCGTTTTGGATTTAGAAGCAGATATTTCCCTGTGCTTTCTGCTGTTTCTTCCATATGCCGGTATTGGGCTGAAAACGCCTGTTTTGAAACTCTGCACAGAAAGTGTTTGCAGACTGCTGAATCCACACACGGGTTTAACTCTGGAAGTTGAGTGAACACATTGACAACCGTTCTGTTAGATAGCTGCGTTTTGGATTTAGAAGCAGATATTTCCCTGTGCTTTCTGCTGTTTCTTCCATATGCCGGTATTGGGCTGAAAACGCCTGTTTTGAAACTCTGCACAGAAAGTGTTTGCAGACTGCTGAATCCAAACACGGGTTTAACTCTGGAAGTTGAGTGCACACACTGAAAACCGTTCTGTTAGATAGCTGCGTTTTGGATTTAGAAGCAGATACTTCCCTGTGCTTTCTGCTCTTTCTTCCATATGCCGGTATTGCGCTGAAAACGCCTGTTTTGAAACTCTGCACAGAAAGTGTTTGCAGACTGCTGAATCCACACACGGGTTTAACTCTGGAAGTTGAGTGCACACATTGACAACCGTTCTGTTAGATAGCTGCGTTTTGGATTTAGAAGCAGATATTTCCCTGTGCTTTCTGCTGTTTCTTCCATATGCCGGTATTGGGCTGAAAACGCCAGTTTTGAAACTCTGCACAGAAAGTGTTTGCAGAGTGCCGAATCCACACTCGGGTTTAACTCTGGATGTTGAGTGCACACATTGACAACCGTTCTGTTAGATAGCTGCGTTTTGGATTTAGAAGCAGATATTTCCCTGTGCTTTCTGCTGTTTCTTCCATATGCCGGTATTGGGCTGAAAACGCCTGTTTTGAAACTCTGCACAGAAAGTGTTTGCAGACTGCTGAATCCACACACGGGTTTAACTCTGGAAGTGGAGTGCACACATTGACAACCGTTCTGTTAGATAGCTGCGTTTTGGATTTAGAAGCAGATATTTCCCTGTGCTTTCTGCTGTTTCTTCCATATGCCGGTATTGGGCTGAAAACGCCTGTTTTGAAACTCTGCACAGAAAGTGTTTGCAGACTGCTGAATCCAAACACGGGTTTAACTCTGGAAGTTGAGTGCACACATTGACAACCGTTCTGTTAGATAGCTGCGTTTTGGATTTAGAAGCAGATATTTCCCTGTGCTTTCTGCTGCTTCTTCCATATGCCGGTATTGGGCTGAAAACGCCTGTTTTGAAACTCTGCACAGAAAGTGTTTGCAGACTGCTGAATCCAAACACGGGTTTAACTCTGGAACTTGAGTGCACACATTGACAACCGTTCTGTTAGATAGCTGCGTTTTGGATTTAGAAGCAGATATTTCCCTGTGCTTTCTGCTGTTTCTTCCATATGCCGGTATTGGGCTGAAAACGCCTGTTTTGAAACTCTGCACAGAAAGTGTTTGCAGACTGCTGAATCCACACACTGGTTTAACTCTGGAAGTTGAGTGCACACATTGACAACCGTTCTGTTAGATAGCTGCGTTTTGGATTTAGAAGCAGATATTTCCCTGTGCTTTCTGCTGTTTCTTCCATATGCCGGTATTGGGCTGAAAACGCCTGTTTTGAAACTCTGCACAGAAAGTGTTTGCAGACTGCTGAATTCACACACGGGTTTAACTCTGGAAGTGGAGTGCACACATTGACAACCGTTCTGTTAGATAGCTGCGTTTTGGATTTAGAAGCAGATATTTCCCTGTGCTTTCTGCTGTTTCTTCCATATGCCGGTATTGGGCTGAAAACGCCTGTTTTGAAACTCTGCACAGAAAGTGTTTGCAGACTGCTGAATCCACACACGGGTTTATCTCTGGAAGTGGAGTGCACACATTGACAACCGTTCTGTTAGATAGCTGCGTTTTGGATTTAGAAGCAGATATTTCCCTGTGCTTTCTGCTGATTCTTCCATATGCCGGTATTGGGCTGAAAACGCCGGTTTTCAAACTCTGCACAGAAAGTGTTTGCAGACTGCTGAATCCACACACGGGTTTAACTCTGGAAGTTGAGTGAACACATTGACAACCGTTCTGTTAGATAGCTGCGTTTTGGATTTAGAAGCAGATATTTCCCTGTGCTTTCTGCTGTTTCTTCCATATGCCGGTATTGGGCTGAAAACGCCTGTTTTGAAACTCTGCACAGAAAGTGTTTGCAGACTGCTGAATCCAAACACGGGTTTAACTCTGGAAGTTGAGTGCACACACTGAAAACCGTTCTGTTAGATAGCTGCGTTTTGGATTTAGAAGCAGATACTTCCCTGTGCTTTCTGCTCTTTCTTCCATATGCCGGTATTGCGCTGAAAACGCCTGTTTTGAAACTCTGCACAGAAAGTGTTTGCAGACTGCTGAATCCACACACGGGTTTAACTCTGGAAGTTGAGTGCACACATTGACAACCGTTCTGTTAGATAGCTGCGTTTTGGATTTAGAAGCAGATATTTCCCTGTGCTTTCTGCTGTTTCTTCCATATGCCGGTATTGGGCTGAAAACGCCAGTTTTGAAACTCTGCACAGAAAGTGTTTGCAGAGTGCCGAATCCACACTCGGGTTTAACTCTGGATGTTGAGTGCACACATTGACAACCGTTCTGTTAGATAGCTGCGTTTTGGATTTAGAAGCAGATATTTCCCTGTGCTTTCTGCTGTTTCTTCCATATGCCGGTATTGGGCTGAAAACGCCTGTTTTGAAACTCTGCACAGAATGTGTTTGCAGACTGCTGAATCCACACACGGGTTTAACTCTGGAAGTGGAGTGCACACATTGACAACCGTTCTGTTAGATAGCTGCGTTTTGGATTTAGAAGCAGATATTTCCCTGTGCTTTCTGCTGTTTCTTCCATATGCCGGTATTGGGCTGAAAACGCCTGTTTTGAAACTCTGCACAGAAAGTGTTTGCAGACTGCTGAATCCACACACGGGTTTAACTCTGGAAGTTGAGTGCACACATTGACAACCGTTCTGTTAGATAGCTGCGTTTTGGATTTAGAAGCAGATATTTCCCTGTGCTTTCTGCTGTTTCTTCCATATGCCGGTATTGGGCTGAAAACGCCTGTTTTGAAACTCTGCACAGAAAGTGTTTGCAGACTGCTGAATCCAAACACGGGTTTAACTCTGGAACTTGAGTGCACACATTGACAACCGTTCTGTTAGATAGCTGCGTTTTGGATTTAGAAGCAGATATTTCCCTGTGCTTTCTGCTGTTTCTTCCATATGCCGGTATTGGGCTGAAAACGCCTGTTTTGAAACTCTGCACAGAAAGTGTTTGCAGACTGCTGAATCCACACACTGGTTTAACTCTGGAAGTTGAGTGCACACATTGACAACCGTTCTGTTAGATAGCTGCGTTTTGGATTTAGAAGCAGATATTTCCCTGTGCTTTCTGCTGTTTCTTCCATATGCCGGTATTGGGCTGAAAACGCCTGTTTTGAAACTCTGCACAGAAAGTGTTTGCAGACTGCTGAATTCACACACGGGTTTAACTCTGGAAGTGGAGTGCACACATTGACAACCGTTCTTTTAGATAGCTGCGTTTTGGATTTAGAAGCAGATATTTCCCTGTGCTTTCTGCTGTTTCTTCCATATGCCGGTATTGGGCTGAAAACGCCTGTTTTGAAACTCTTCACAGAAAGTGTTTGTAGACTGCTGAATTCACACACTGGTTTAACTCTGGAAGTTGAGTGCACACATTGACAACCGTTCTGTTAGATAGCTGCGTTTTGGATTTAGAAGCAGATATTTCCCTGTGCTTTCTGCTGTTTCTTCCATATGCCGGTATTGGGCTGAAAACGCCTGTTTTGAAACTCTGCACAGAAAGTGTTTGCAGACTGCTGAATCCACACACGGGTTTAACTCTGGAAGTGGAGTGCACACATTGACAACCGTTCTGTTAGATAGCTGCGTTTTGGATTTAGAAGCAGATATTTCCCTGTGCTTTCTGCTATTTCTTCCATATGCCGGTATTGGGCTGAAAACGCCTGTTTTGAAACTCTGCACAGAAAGTGTTTGCAGACTGCTGAATTCACACACGGGTTTAACTCTGGAAGTGGAGTGCACACATTGACAACCGTTCTGTTAGATAGCTGCGTTTTGGATTTAGAAGTAGATATTTCCCTGTGCTTTCTGCTGTTTCTTCCATATGCCGGTATTGGGCTGAAAACGCCTGTTTTGAAACTCTGCACAGAAAGTGTTTGCAGACTGCTGAATCCACACACGGGTTTAACTCTGGAAGTGGAGTGCACACATTGACAACCATTCTGTTAGATAGCTCCGTTTTGGATTTAGAAGCAGATTTTTCCCTGTGGTTTCTGTTGTTTCTTCCATATGCCGGTATTGGGCTGAAAACGCCTGTTTTGAAACTCTGCACAGAAAGTGTTTGCAGACTGCTGAATCCACACACGGGTTTAACTCTGGAAGTTGAGTGCACACATTGACAACCGTTCTGTTAGATAGCTGCGTTTTGGATTTAGAAGCAGATATTTCCCTGTGCTTTCTGCTGTTTCTTCCATATGCCGGTATTGGGCTGAAAACGCCTGTTTTGAAACTCTGCACAGAAAGTGTTTGCTGACTGCTGAATTCACACACGGGTTTAACTCTGGAAGTTGAGTGAACACATTGACAACCGTTCTGTTAGATAGCTGCGTTTTGGATTTAGAAGCAGATATTTCCCTGTGCTTTCTGCTGTTTCTTCCATATGCCGGTATTGGGCTGAAAACGCCTGTTTTGAAACTCTGCACAGAAAGTGTTTGCAGACGGCTGAATCCAAACATGGGTTTAACTCTGGAAGTTGAGTGCACACATTGACAACCGTTCTGTTAGATAGCTGCGTTTTGGATTTAGAAGCAGATATTTCCCTGTGCTTTCTGCTGTTTCTTCCATATGCCGGTATTGGGCTGAAAACGCCTGTTTTGAAACTCTGCACAGAAAGTGTTTGCAGACTGCTCAATTCACACACTGGTTTAACTCTGGAAGTGGAGTGCACACATTGACAACCGTTCTGTTAGATAGCTGCGTTTTGGATTTAGAAGCAGATATTTCCCTGTGCTTTCTGCTGATTCTTCCATATGCCGGTATTGGGATGAAAACGCCGGTTTTGAAACTCTGCACAGAAAGTGTTTGCAGACTGCTGAATCCACACACGGGTTTAACTCTGGAAGTGGAGTGCACACAATGACAACCGTTCTGTTAGATAGCTGCGTTTTGGATTTAGAAGCAGATATTTCCCTGTGCTTTCTGCTGTTTCTTCCATATGCCGGTATTGGGCTGAAAACGCCTGTTTTGAAACTCTGCACAGAAAGTGTTTGCAGACTGCTGAATCCACACACGGGTTTAACTCTGGAAGTTGAGTGCACACATTGACAACCGTTCTGTTAGATAGCTGCGTTTTGGATTTAGAAGCAGATATTTCCCTGTGCTTTCTGCTGTTTCTTCCATATGCCGGTATTGGGCTGAAAACGCCTGTTTTGAAACTCTGCACAGAAAGTGTTTGCAGACTGCTGAATCCACACACGGGTTTAACTCTGGAAGTTGAGTGAACACATTGACAACCGTTCTGTTAGATAGCTGCGTTTTGGATTTAGAAGCAGATATTTCCCTGTGCTTTCTGCTGTTTCTTCCATATGCCGGTATTGGGCTGAAAACGCCTGTTTTGAAACTCTGCACAGAAAGTGTTTGCAGACTGCTGAATCCAAACACGGGTTTAACTCTGGAAGTTGAGTGCACACACTGAAAACCGTTCTGTTAGATAGCTGCGTTTTGGATTTAGAAGCAGATACTTCCCTGTGCTTTCTGCTCTTTCTTCCATATGCCGGTATTGCGCTGAAAACGCCTGTTTTGAAACTCTGCACAGAAAGTGTTTGCAGACTGCTGAATCCACACACGGGTTTAACTCTGGAAGTTGAGTGCACACATTGACAACCGTTCTGTTAGATAGCTGCGTTTTGGATTTAGAAGCAGATATTTCCCTGTGCTTTCTGCTGTTTCTTCCATATGCCGGTATTGGGCTGAAAACGCCAGTTTTGAAACTCTGCACAGAAAGTGTTTGCAGAGTGCCGAATCCACACTCGGGTTTAACTCTGGATGTTGAGTGCACACATTGACAACCGTTCTGTTAGATAGCTGCGTTTTGGATTTAGAAGCAGATATTTCCCTGTGCTTTCTGCTGTTTCTTCCATATGCCGGTATTGGGCTGAAAACGCCTGTTTTGAAACTCTGCACAGAATGTGTTTGCAGACTGCTGAATCCACACACGGGTTTAACTCTGGAAGTGGAGTGCACACATTGACAACCGTTCTGTTAGATAGCTGCGTTTTGGATTTAGAAGCAGATATTTCCCTGTGCTTTCTGCTGTTTCTTCCATATGCCGGTATTGGGCTGAAAACGCCTGTTTTGAAACTCTGCACAGAAAGTGTTTGCAGACTGCTGAATTCACACACGGGTTTAACTCTGGAAGTGGAGTGCACACATTGACAACCGTTCTGTTAGATAGCTGCGTTTTGGATTTAGAAGTAGATATTTCCCTGTGCTTTCTGCTGTTTCTTCCATATGCCGGTATTGGGCTGAAAACGCCTGTTTTGAAACTCTGCACAGAAAGTGTTTGCAGACTGCTGAATCCACACACGGGTTTAACTCTGGAAGTGGAGTGCACACATTGACAACCATTCTGTTAGATAGCTCCGTTTTGGATTTAGAAGCAGATTTTTCCCTGTGGTTTCTGTTGTTTCTTCCATATGCCGGTATTGGGCTGAAAACGCCTGTTTTGAAACTCTGCACAGAAAGTGTTTGCAGACTGCTGAATCCACACACGGGTTTAACTCTGGAAGTTGAGTGCACACATTGACAACCGTTCTGTTAGATAGCTGCGTTTTGGATTTAGAAGCAGATATTTCCCTGTGCTTTCTGCTGTTTCTTCCATATGCCGGTATTGGGCTGAAAACGCCTGTTTTGAAACTCTGCACAGAAAGTGTTTGCTGACTGCTGAATTCACACACGGGTTTAACTCTGGAAGTTGAGTGAACACATTGACAACCGTTCTGTTAGATAGCTGCGTTTTGGATTTAGAAGCAGATATTTCCCTGTGCTTTCTGCTGTTTCTTCCATATGCCGGTATTGGGCTGAAAACGCCTGTTTTGAAACTCTGCACAGAAAGTGTTTGCAGACGGCTGAATCCAAACATGGGTTTAACTCTGGAAGTTGAGTGCACACATTGACAACCGTTCTGTTAGATAGCTGCGTTTTGGATTTAGAAGCAGATATTTCCCTGTGCTTTCTGCTGTTTCTTCCATATGCCGGTATTGGGCTGAAAACGCCTGTTTTGAAACTCTGCACAGAAAGTGTTTGCAGACTGCTCAATTCACACACTGGTTTAACTCTGGAAGTGGAGTGCACACATTGACAACCGTTCTGTTAGATAGCTGCGTTTTGGATTTAGAAGCAGATATTTCCCTGTGCTTTCTGCTGATTCTTCCATATGCCGGTATTGGGATGAAAACGCCGGTTTTGAAACTCTGCACAGAAAGTGTTTGCAGACTGCTGAATCCACACACGGGTTTAACTCTGGAAGTGGAGTGCACACAATGACAACCGTTCTGTTAGATAGCTGCGTTTTGGATTTAGAAGCAGATATTTCCCTGTGCTTTCTGCTGTTTCTTCCATATGCCGGTATTGGGCTGAAAACGCCTGTTTTGAAACTCTGCACAGAAAGTGTTTGCAGACTGCTGAATCCACACACGGGTTTAACTCTGGAAGTTGAGTGCACACATTGACAACCGTTCTGTTAGATAGCTGCGTTTTGGATTTAGAAGCAGATATTTCCCTGTGCTTTCTGCTGTTTCTTCCATATGCCGGTATTGGGCTGAAAACGCCTGTTTTGAAACTCTGCACAGAAAGTGTTTGCAGACTGCTGAATCCACACACGGGTTTAACTCTGGAAGTTGAGTGAACACATTGACAACCGTTCTGTTAGATAGCTGCGTTTTGGATTTAGAAGCAGATATTTCCCTGTGCTTTCTGCTGTTTCTTCCATATGCCGGTATTGGGCTGAAAACGCCTGTTTTGAAACTCTGCACAGAAAGTGTTTGCAGACTGCTGAATCCAAACACGGGTTTAACTCTGGAAGTTGAGTGCACACACTGAAAACCGTTCTGTTAGATAGCTGCGTTTTGGATTTAGAAGCAGATACTTCCCTGTGCTTTCTGCTCTTTCTTCCATATGCCGGTATTGCGCTGAAAACGCCTGTTTTGAAACTCTGCACAGAAAGTGTTTGCAGACTGCTGAATCCACACACGGGTTTAACTCTGGAAGTTGAGTGCACACATTGACAACCGTTCTGTTAGATAGCTGCGTTTTGGATTTAGAAGCAGATATTTCCCTGTGCTTTCTGCTGTTTCTTCCATATGCCGGTATTGGGCTGAAAACGCCAGTTTTGAAACTCTGCACAGAAAGTGTTTGCAGAGTGCCGAATCCACACTCGGGTTTAACTCTGGATGTTGAGTGCACACATTGACAACCGTTCTGTTAGATAGCTGCGTTTTGGATTTAGAAGCAGATATTTCCCTGTGCTTTCTGCTGTTTCTTCCATATGCCGGTATTGGGCTGAAAACGCCTGTTTTGAAACTCTGCACAGAAAGTGTTTGCAGACTGCTGAATCCACACACGGGTTTAACTCTGGAAGTGGAGTGCACACATTGACAACCGTTCTGTTAGATAGCTGCGTTTTGGATTTAGAAGCAGATATTTCCCTGTGCTTTCTGCTGTTTCTTCCATATGCCGGTATTGGGCTGAAAACGCCTGTTTTGAAACTCTGCACAGAAAGTGTTTGCAGACTGCTGAATCCAAACACGGGTTTAACTCTGGAAGTTGAGTGCACACATTGACAACCGTTCTGTTAGATAGCTGCGTTTTGGATTTAGAAGCAGATATTTCCCTGTGCTTTCTGCTGCTTCTTCCATATGCCGGTATTGGGCTGAAAACGCCTGTTTTGAAACTCTGCACAGAAAGTGTTTGCAGACTGCTGAATCCAAACACGGGTTTAACTCTGGAACTTGAGTGCACACATTGACAACCGTTCTGTTAGATAGCTGCGTTTTGGATTTAGAAGCAGATATTTCCCTGTGCTTTCTGCTGTTTCTTCCATATGCCGGTATTGGGCTGAAAACGCCTGTTTTGAAACTCTGCACAGAAAGTGTTTGCAGACTGCTGAATCCACACACTGGTTTAACTCTGGAAGTTGAGTGCACACATTGACAACCGTTCTGTTAGATAGCTGCGTTTTGGATTTAGAAGCAGATATTTCCCTGTGCTTTCTGCTGTTTCTTCCATATGCCGGTATTGGGCTGAAAACGCCTGTTTTGAAACTCTGCACAGAAAGTGTTTGCAGACTGCTGAATTCACACACGGGTTTAACTCTGGAAGTGGAGTGCACACATTGACAACCGTTCTGTTAGATAGCTGCGTTTTGGATTTAGAAGCAGATATTTCCCTGTGCTTTCTGCTGTTTCTTCCATATGCCGGTATTGGGCTGAAAACGCCTGTTTTGAAACTCTTCACAGAAAGTGTTTGCAGACTGCTGAATTCACACACTGGTTTAACTCTGGAAGTTGAGTGCACACATTGACAACCGTTCTGTTAGATAGCTGCGTTTTGGATTTAGAAGCAGATATTTCCCTGTGCTTTCTGCTGTTTCTTCCATATGCCGGTATTGGGCTGAAAACGCCTGTTTTGAAACTCTGCACAGAAAGTGTTTGCAGACTGCTGAATCCACACACGGGTTTAACTCTGGAAGTGGAGTGCACACATTGACAACCGTTCTGTTAGATAGCTGCGTTTTGGATTTAGAAGCAGATATTTCCCTGTGCTTTCTGCTGTTTCTTCCATATGCCGGTATTGGGCTGAAAACGCCTGTTTTGAAACTCTGCACAGAAAGTGTTTGCAGACTGCTGAATTCACACACGGGTTTAACTCTGGAAGTGGAGTGCACACATTGACAACCGTTCTGTTAGATAGCTGCGTTTTGGATTTAGAAGTAGATATTTCCCTGTGCTTTCTGCTGTTTCTTCCATATGCCGGTATTGGGCTGAAAACGCCTGTTTTGAAACTCTGCACAGAAAGTGTTTGCAGACTGCTGAATCCACACACGGGTTTAACTCTGGAAGTGGAGTGCACACATTGACAACCATTCTGTTAGATAGCTCCGTTTTGGATTTAGAAGCAGATTTTTCCCTGTGGTTTCTGTTGTTTCTTCCATATGCCGGTATTGGGCTGAAAACGCCTGTTTTGAAACTCTGCACAGAAAGTGTTTGCAGACTGCTGAATCCACACACGGGTTTAACTCTGGAAGTTGAGTGCACACATTGACAACCGTTCTGTTAGATAGCTGCGTTTTGGATTTAGAAGCAGATATTTCCCTGTGCTTTCTGCTGTTTCTTCCATATGCCGGTATTGGGCTGAAAACGCCTGTTTTGAAACTCTGCACAGAAAGTGTTTGCTGACTGCTGAATTCACACACGGGTTTAACTCTGGAAGTTGAGTGAACACATTGACAACCGTTCTGTTAGATAGCTGCGTTTTGGATTTAGAAGCAGATATTTCCCTGTGCTTTCTGCTGTTTCTTCCATATGCCGGTATTGGGCTGAAAACGCCTGTTTTGAAACTCTGCACAGAAAGTGTTTGCAGACGGCTGAATCCAAACATGGGTTTAACTCTGGAAGTTGAGTGCACACATTGACAACCGTTCTGTTAGATAGCTGCGTTTTGGATTTAGAAGCAGATATTTCCCTGTGCTTTCTGCTGTTTCTTCCATATGCCGGTATTGGGCTGAAAACGCCTGTTTTGAAACTCTGCACAGAAAGTGTTTGCAGACTGCTCAATTCACACACTGGTTTAACTCTGGAAGTGGAGTGCACACATTGACAACCGTTCTGTTAGATAGCTGCGTTTTGGATTTAGAAGCAGATATTTCCCTGTGCTTTCTGCTGATTCTTCCATATGCCGGTATTGGGATGAAAACGCCGGTTTTGAAACTCTGCACAGAAAGTGTTTGCAGACTGCTGAATCCACACACGGGTTTAACTCTGGAAGTGGAGTGCACACAATGACAACCGTTCTGTTAGATAGCTGCGTTTTGGATTTAGAAGCAGATATTTCCCTGTGCTTTCTGCTGTTTCTTCCATATGCCGGTATTGGGCTGAAAACGCCTGTTTTGAAACTCTGCACAGAAAGTGTTTGCAGACTGCTGAATCCACACACGGGTTTAACTCTGGAAGTTGAGTGCACACATTGACAACCGTTCTGTTAGATAGCTGGGTTTTGGAATTAGAAGCAGATATTTCCCTGTGCTTTCTGCTGTTTCTTCCATATGCCGGTATTGGGCTGAAAACGCCTGTTTTGAAACTCTGCACAGAAAGTGTTTGCAGACTGCTGAATCCACACACGGGTTTAACTCTGGAAGTTGAGTGAACACATTGACAACCGTTCTGTTAGATAGCTGCGTTTTGGATTTAGAAGCAGATATTTCCTGGGCTTACTGCTGTTTCTTCCTTATGCCGGTATTGGGCTGAAAATGCTTGCTCTGAGATTCTGCACAGAAAGTGTTTGCAGACTGCTGAATCCACACACGAGTTCAACTCGGGAATGTAAATGCACGTATTGACAACCATTCGGTTAGATAGCTGCCTTTTGGTTTTAGAAACAGTTATTTCTCTTTACAGCATATACTCCCTTTCACTCTGGAATATCCAAACGCAGCTCCTAGTAGAAACGGGTTTCTAAGTATAATCAGATATTTCTCTTTACATATTGTACTCCAGTACACTCTGACATATGCAAACGCAGCTCCTGGAAGAAACGTGTTTGTAACTCTATGAATCTGAGCATATATTGAAGTCTGTTAGGTGAATGAACGCACAGCAGAGCAGTTTGAAAAAAGCATTTCTTCCATGTTATAGATGCACTGTTACTGGTATTTCTTTTAGGCTGGTGTTTTCCTGGAAATGTTGGTTTTAGAATTTCCATATAAATGGTTTTTAAATGGCTGCATAAGTGGAGCAGTTTAATTCGTTAAGTTGAATGCCCTCATTCACAATCATTCTGTTAGCTAGCTCCGTTTTGGTTTTAGAAGCCTATGTTTCTAGTTACAGCGTATACTCCCATTCATTCTGGAATAGCCAAACGCAGCTCCCAGAATAGACGTGTTTCTAAGTCGCTGAATCTAAACATAGATTCAACTCCCTTAGGTGAACGAACACACAGCACAGCAGTTTGAAAGAAACGTTTTATTTGAGTTTTAGACGCAGTCTTATTGCTATTTCTTAGAGGCCGGTATTTTGCTGGGAATGTCTGTTTTAGAATCTGCACAAAAAGCTTTTCTAAACTGCTGCATAGAAACAACAGTTTATGTCAATAAGCTGAATGCACACAGTGACAACCATTCTGTTAGATGGCTCCGTGTTTGTTTTAGAACCAGATATTTCACTTTAAACCTTATACTCCAGTACACTCTGGAATATGCAAATGCAGCTCCTGGAAGAAACGTGTTTCTTACTCGCTGAATCTGAACATATACTCAAGACTCTTAGGTGAATGAACACAGAGCAGAGCATTTTGAAATAAAACGTTTCTTCTATGTTATAGATGCAGTCTTACTGCTACTTCTTTTAGGCTGGTGTTTTGCTGCAAATGCAGATTTTAGAATTTGCATAGAAAGGGTTTCTAAACTGCTGCCTAAGAAGAGCAGATTAACCCTTTAAGTTGAATGCACACATTCACAACCATTCTGTTAGATAGCTCCGTTTTGGTTTTAGAAACAGGTATTTCTCTTTACAGCATTTACTCCCATACACTCTGGAATATCGAAATGCAGCTCCTAGAATAAACGTGTTTCAAACTCGCTGAATCTAAACATAGATTCAACTACCTTTGGTGAACGAACACACTGCAGAGCAGTTTGAAAGAAACGTTCCCTCTGAGTTTTAGATGCAGTCTTACTGCTATTTCTTATAGGCCGGCATTTTGCTGCAAATGTCTGTTTGAGAATCTACACAGAAATGTTTTCTAAACTGCTGCATACAAACAGCAGTTTAGCTCAGTAAGTTGAATGCACACATTGACAACCATTCCATTAGATCATCCATTTTTCTTTTGGAACGAGACATTTGTCTTTACATCTTATACTCCAGTATACTCTGGAATAGGCAAACACAGCTCCTGGAAGAAACGTGTTTCTAACTAGCTGAATCTGAACATATATTCAAGTCTCTTATGTGAATGAACACACAGCAGAGCACTTTGAAAACAAAGATTCTTCCATGTTATAGATGCAGTCTTACTGCTATTTCCTTTAGGTTGGTGTTCTGCTGGAAAGGTCCCTATGAGAATTTGCAAATAAAGGGTTTCTAAAGTGCTGCATGAGAAGAGCAGTTTACCTCTTTAAGCCGAATGCACACATTCACAACCACTCTGTTAGATAGATCGGATTTGGTTTTAGAAACAGATATTTCTCTTCACAGCATATACACCCATTCATTCTGGAATATCCAAAGACAGCTCCTAGAATAAAGGTGTTTCCATATCGCTGAATCTAAACATAGATTCAGCTCCCTTAGGTCAAAGAACACACGGCCGAGCAGTTTGAAAGAAACGTTTCTTCTGAGTTTTAGACGGAGTCTTACTGCTGTTTCTTCCATATGCCGGTATTGGGCTGAAAACGGCTGTTTTGAAACTCTGCACAGAAAGTGTTTGCAGACTGCTGAATCCACACACGGGTTTAACTCTGGAAGTTGAGTGCACACATTGACAACCGTTCTGTTAGATAGCTGCGTTTTGGATTTAGAAGCAGATATTTCCCTATGCTTTCTGCTGTTTCTTCCTTATGCCGGTATTGGGCTGAAAACGCCTGTTTTGAAACTCTGCACAGAAAGTGTTTGCAGACTGCTGAATCCACACACGGGTTTAACTCTGGAAGTGGAGTGCACACATTGACAACCGTTCTGTTAGATAGCTGCGTTTTGGATTTAGAAGCAGATATTTCCCTGTGCTTTCTGCTGTTTCTTCCATATGCCGGTATTGGGCTGAAAACGCCTATTTTGAAACTCTGCACAGAAAGTGTTTGCAGACTGCTGAATCCACACACGGGTTTAACTCTGGAAGTGGAGTGCACACATTGACAACCGTTCTGTTAGATAGCTGCGTTTTGGATTTAGAAGCAGATATTTCCCTGTGCTTTCTGCTGTTTCTTCCATATGCCGGTATTGGGCTGAAAACGCCTGTTTTGAAACTCTGCACAGAAAGTGTTTGCAGACTGCTGAATCCACACACGGGTTTATCTCTGGAAGTGGAGTGCACACATTGACAACCGTTCTGTTAGATAGCTGCGTTTTGGATTTAGAAGCAGATATTTCCCTGTGCTTTCTGCTGATTCTTCCATATGCCGGTATTGGGCTGAAAACGCCGGTTTTCAAACTCTGCACAGAAAGTGTTTGCAGACTGCTGAATCCACACACGGGTTTAACTCTGGAAGTTTAGTGCACACATTGACAACCGTTCTGTTAGATAGCTGCGTTTTGGATTTAGAAGCAGATATTTCCCTGTGCTTTCTGCTGTTTCTTCCATATGCCGGTATTGGGCTGAAAACGCCTGTTTTGAAACTCTGCACAGAAAGTGTTTGAAGACTGGTGAATCCACACACGGGTTTAATTCTGGAAGTGGAGTGCACACATTGACAACCGTTCTGTTAGATAGCTGCGTTTTGGATTTAGAAGCAGATATTTCCCTGTGCTTTCTGCTGTTTCTTCCATATGCCGGTATTGGGCTGAAAACGCCTGTTTTGAAACTCTGCACAGAAAGTGTTTGCAGACTGCTGAATTCACACACTGGTTTAACTCTGGAAGTTGAGTGCACACATTGACAACCGTTCTGTTAGATAGCTGCGTTTTGGATTTAGAAGCAGATATTTCCCTGTGCTTTCTGCTGTTTCTTCCATATGCCGGTATTGGGCTGAAAACGCCTGTTTTAAAACTCTGCACAGAAAGTGTTTGCAGACTGCTGAATCCAAACACGGGTTTAACTCTGGAACTTGAGTGCACACATTGACAACCGTTCTGTTAGATAGCTGCGTTTTGGATTTAGAAGCAGATATTTCCCTGTGCTTTCTGCTGTTTCTTCCATATGCCGGTATTGGGCTGAAAACGCCTGTTTTGAAACTCTGCACAGAAAGTGTTTGCAGACTGCTGAATCCACACACGGGTTTAACTCTGGAAGTTGAGTGAACACATTGACAACCGTTCTGTTAGATAGCTGCGTTTTGGATTTAGAAGCAGATATTTCCCTGTGCTTTCTGCTGTTTCTTCCATATGCCGGTATTGGGCTGAAAACGCCTGTTTTGAAACTCTGCACAGAAAGTGTTTGCAGACTGCTGAATCCAAACACGGGTTTAACTCTGGAAGTTGAGTGCACACACTGAAAACCGTTCTGTTAGATAGCTGCGTTTTGGATTTAGAAGCAGATACTTCCCTGTGCTTTCTGCTCTTTCTTCCATATGCCGGTATTGCGCTGAAAACGCCTGTTTTGAAACTCTGCACAGAAAGTGTTTGCAGACTGCTGAATCCACACACGGGTTTAACTCTGGAAGTTGAGTGCACACATTGACAACCGTTCTGTTAGATAGCTGCGTTTTGGATTTAGAAGCAGATATTTCCCTGTGCTTTCTGCTGTTTCTTCCATATGCCGGTATTGGGCTGAAAACGCCAGTTTTGAAACTCTGCACAGAAAGTGTTTGCAGAGTGCCGAATCCACACTCGGGTTTAACTCTGGAAGTTGAGTGCACACATTGACAACCGTTCTGTTAGATAGCTGCGTTTTGGATTTAGAAGCAGATATTTCCCTGTGCTTTCTGCTGTTTCTTCCATATGCCGGTATTGGGCTGAAAACGCCTGTTTTGAAACTCTGCACAGAATGTGTTTGCAGACTGCTGAATCCACACACGGGTTTAACTCTGGAAGTGGAGTGCACACATTGACAACCGTTCTGTTAGATAGCTGCGTTTTGGATTTAGAAGCAGATATTTCCCTGTGCTTTCTGCTGTTTCTTCCATATGCCGGTATTGGGCTGAAAACGCCTGTTTTGAAACTCTGCACAGAAAGTGTTTGCAGACTGCTGAATCCAAACACGGGTTTAACTCTGGAAGTTGAGTGCACACATTGACAACCGTTCTGTTAGATAGCTGCGTTTTGGATTTAGAAGCAGATATTTCCCTGTGCTTTCTGCTGTTTCTTCCATATGCCGGTATTGGGCTGAAAACGCCTGTTTTGAAACTCTGCACAGAAAGTGTTTGCAGACTGCTGAATCCAAACACGGGTTTAACTCTGGAACTTGAGTGCACACATTGACAACCGTTCTGTTAGATAGCTGCGTTTTGGATTTAGAAGCAGATATTTCCCTGTGCTTTCTGCTGTTTCTTCCATATGCCGGTATTGGGCTGAAAACGCCTGTTTTGAAACTCTGCACAGAAAGTGTTTGCAGACTGCTGAATCCACACACTGGTTTAACTCTGGAAGTTGAGTGCACACATTGACAACCGTTCTGTTAGATAGCTGCGTTTTGGATTTAGAAGCAGATATTTCCCTGTGCTTTCTGCTGTTTCTTCCATATGCCGGTATTGGGCTGAAAACGCCTGTTTTGAAACTCTGCACAGAAAGTGTTTGCAGACTGCTGAATTCACACACGGGTTTAACTCTGGAAGTGGAGTGCACACATTGACAACCGTTCTGTTAGATAGCTGCGTTTTGGATTTAGAAGCAGATATTTCCCTGTGCTTTCTGCTGTTTCTTCCATATGCCGGTATTGGGCTGAAAACGCCTGTTTTGAAACTCTTCACAGAAAGTGTTTGCAGACTGCTGAATTCACACACTGGTTTAACTCTGGAAGTTGAGTGCACACATTGACAACCGTTCTGTTAGATAGCTGCGTTTTGGATTTAGAAGCAGATATTTCCCTGTGCTTTCTGCTGTTTCTTCCATATGCCGGTATTGGGCTGAAAACGCCTGTTTTGAAACTCTGCACAGAAAGTGTTTGCAGACTGCTGAATCCACACACGGGTTTAACTCTGGAAGTGGAGTGCACACATTGACAACCGTTCTGTTAGATAGCTGCGTTTTGTATTTAGAAGCAGATATTTCCCTGTGCTTTCTGCTGTTTCTTCCATATGCCGGTATTGGGCTGAAAACGCCTGTTTTGAAACTCTGCACAGAAAGTGTTTGCAGACTGCTGAATTCACACACGGGTTTAACTCTGGAAGTGGAGTGCACACATTGACAACCGTTCTGTTAGATAGCTGCGTTTTGGATTTAGAAGTAGATATTTCCCTGTGCTTTCTGCTGTTTCTTCCATATGCCGGTATTGGGCTGAAAACGCCTGTTTTAAACTCTGCACAGAAAGTGTTTGCAGACTGCTGAATCCACACACGGGTTTAACTCTGGAAGTGGAGTGCACACATTGACAACCATTCTGTTAGATAGCTCCGTTTTGGATTTAGAAGCAGATTTTTCCCTGTGGTTTCTGTTGTTTCTTCCATATGCCGGTATTGGGCTGAAAACGCCTGTTTTGAAACTCTGCACAGAAAGTGTTTGCAGACTGCTGAATCCACACACGGGTTTATCTCTGGAAGTGGAGTGCACACATTGACAACCGTTCTGTTAGATAGCTGCGTTTTGGATTTAGAAGCAGATATTTCCCTGTGCTTTCTGCTGATTCTTCCATATGCCGGTATTGGGCTGAAAACGCCGGTTTTCAAACTCTGCACAGAAAGTGTTTGCAGACTGCTGAATCCACACACGGGTTTAACTCTGGAAGTTTAGTGCACACATTGACAACCGTTCTGTTAGATAGCTGCGTTTTGGATTTAGAAGCAGATATTTCCCTGTGCTTTCTGCTGTTTCTTCCATATGCCGGTATTGGGCTGAAAACGCCTGTTTTGAAACTCTGCACAGAAAGTGTTTGAAGACTGGTGAATCCACACACGGGTTTAATTCTGGAAGTGGAGTGCACACATTGACAACCGTTCTGTTAGATAGCTGCGTTTTGGATTTAGAAGCAGATATTTCCCTGTGCTTTCTGCTGTTTCTTCCATATGCCGGTATTGGGCTGAAAACGCCTGTTTTGAAACTCTGCACAGAAAGTGTTTGCAGACTGCTGAATTCACACACTGGTTTAACTCTGGAAGTTGAGTGCACACATTGACAACCGTTCTGTTAGATAGCTGCGTTTTGGATTTAGAAGCAGATATTTCCCTGTGCTTTCTGCTGTTTCTTCCATATGCCGGTATTGGGCTGAAAACGCCTGTTTTAAAACTCTGCACAGAAAGTGTTTGCAGACTGCTGAATCCAAACACGGGTTTAACTCTGGAACTTGAGTGCACACATTGACAACCGTTCTGTTAGATAGCTGCGTTTTGGATTTAGAAGCAGATATTTCCCTGTGCTTTCTGCTGTTTCTTCCATATGCCGGTATTGGGCTGAAAACGCCTGTTTTGAAACTCTGCACAGAAAGTGTTTGCAGACTGCTGAATCCACACACGGGTTTAACTCTGGAAGTTGAGTGAACACATTGACAACCGTTCTGTTAGATAGCTGCGTTTTGGATTTAGAAGCAGATATTTCCCTGTGCTTTCTGCTGTTTCTTCCATATGCCGGTATTGGGCTGAAAACGCCTGTTTTGAAACTCTGCACAGAAAGTGTTTGCAGACTGCTGAATCCAAACACGGGTTTAACTCTGGAAGTTGAGTGCACACACTGAAAACCGTTCTGTTAGATAGCTGCGTTTTGGATTTAGAAGCAGATACTTCCCTGTGCTTTCTGCTCTTTCTTCCATATGCCGGTATTGCGCTGAAAACGCCTGTTTTGAAACTCTGCACAGAAAGTGTTTGCAGACTGCTGAATCCACACACTGGTTTAACTCTGGAAGTTGAGTGCACACATTGACAACCGTTCTGTTAGATAGCTGCGTTTTGGATTTAGAAGCAGATATTTCCCTGTGCTTTCTGCTGTTTCTTCCATATGCCGGTATTGGGCTGAAAACGCCAGTTTTGAAACTCTGCACAGAAAGTGTTTGCAGAGTGCCGAATCCACACTCGGGTTTAACTCTGGAAGTTGAGTGCACACATTGACAACCGTTCTGTTAGATAGCTGCGTTTTGGATTTAGAAGCAGATATTTCCCTGTGCTTTCTGCTGTTTCTTCCATATGCCGGTATTGGGCTGAAAACGCCTGTTTTGAAACTCTGCACAGAATGTGTTTGCAGACTGCTGAATCCACACACGGGTTTAACTCTGGAACTTGAGTGCACACATTGACAACCGTTCTGTTAGATAGCTGCGTTTTGGATTTAGAAGCAGATATTTCCCTGTGCTTTCTGCTGTTTCTTCCATATGCCGGTATTGGGCTGAAAACGCCTGTTTTGAAACTCTGCACAGAAAGTGTTTGCAGACTGCTGAATCCAAACACGGGTTTAACTCTGGAAGTTGAGTGCACACATTGACAACCGTTCTGTTAGATAGCTGCGTTTTGGATTTAGAAGCAGATATTTCCCTGTGCTTTCTGCTGTTTCTTCCATATGCCGGTATTGGGCTGAAAACGCCTGTTTTGAAACTCTGCACAGAAAGTGTTTGCAGACTGCTGAATCCAAACACGGGTTTAACTCTGGAACTTGAGTGCACACATTGACAACCGTTCTGTTAGATAGCTGCGTTTTGGATTTAGAAGCAGATATTTCCCTGTGCTTTCTGCTGTTTCTTCCATATGCCGGTATTGGGCTGAAAACGCCTGTTTTGAAACTCTGCACAGAAAGTGTTTGCAGACTGCTGAATCCACACACTGGTTTAACTCTGGAAGTTGAGTGCACACATTGACAACCGTTCTGTTAGATAGCTGCGTTTTGGATTTAGAAGCAGATATTTCCCTGTGCTTTCTGCTGTTTCTTCCATATGCCGGTATTGGGCTGAAAACGCCTGTTTTGAAACTCTGCACAGAAAGTGTTTGCAGACTGCTGAATTCACACACGGGTTTAACTCTGGAAGTGGAGTGCACACATTGACAACCGTTCTGTTAGATAGCTGCGTTTTGGATTTAGAAGCAGATATTTCCCTGTGCTTTCTGCTGTTTCTTCCATATGCCGGTATTGGGCTGAAAACGCCTGTTTTGAAACTCTGCACAGAAAGTGTTTGCAGACTGCTGAATCCACACACTGGTTTAACTCTGGAAGTTGAGTGCACACATTGACAACCGTTCTGTTAGATAGCTGCGTTTTGGATTTAGAAGCAGATATTTCCCTGTGCTTTCTGCTGTTTCTTCCATATGCCGGTATTGGGCTGAAAACGCCTGTTTTGAAACTCTGCACAGAAAGTGTTTGCAGACTGCTGAATCCACACACGGGTTTAACTCTGGAAGTGGAGTGCACACATTGACAACCGTTCTGTTAGATAGCTGCGTTTTGTATTTAGAAGCAGATATTTCCCTGTGCTTTCTGCTGTTTCTTCCATATGCCGGTATTGGGCTGAAAACGCCTGTTTTGAAACTCTGCACAGAAAGTGTTTGCAGACTGCTGAATTCACACACGGGTTTAACTCTGGAAGTGGAGTGCACACATTGACAACCGTTCTGTTAGATAGCTGCGTTTTGGATTTAGAAGTAGATATTTCCCTGTGCTTTCTGCTGTTTCTTCCATATGCCGGTATTGGGCTGAAAACGCCTGTTTTTGAAACTCTGCACAGAAAGTGTTTGCAGACTGCTGAATCCACACACGGGTTTAACTCTGGAAGTGGAGTGCACACATTGACAACCATTCTGTTAGATAGCTCCGTTTTGGATTTAGAAGCAGATTTTTCCCTGTGGTTTCTGTTGTTTCTTCCATATGCCGGTATTGGGCTGAAAACGCCTGTTTCGAAACTCTGCACAGAAAGTGTTTGCAGACTGCTGAATCCACACACGGGTTTAACTCTGGAAGTTGAGTGCACACATTGACAACCGTTCTGTTAGATAGCTGCGTTTTGGATTTAGAAGCAGATATTTCCCTGTGCTTTCTGCTGTTTCTTCCATATGCCGGTATTGGGCTGAAAACGCCTGTTTTGAAACTCTGCACAGAAAGTGTTTGCTGACTGCTGAATTCACACACGGGTTTAACTCTGGAAGTTGAGTGAACACATTGACAACCGTTCTGTTAGATAGCTGCGTTTTGGATTTAGAAGCAGATATTTCCCTGTGCTTTCTGCTGTTTCTTCCATATGCCGGTATTGGGCTGAAAACGCCTGTTTTGAAACTCTGCACAGAAAGTGTTTGCAGACTGCTGAATTCACACACTGGTTTAACTCTGGAAGTGGAGTGCACACATTGACAACCGTTCTGTTAGATAGCTGCGTTTTGGATTTAGAAGCAGATATTTCCCTGTGCTTTCTGCTGTTTCTTCCATATGCCGGTATTGGGATGAAAACGCCGGTTTTGAAACTCTGCACAGAAAGTGTTTGCAGACTGCTGAATCCACACACGGGTTTAACTCTGGAAGTGGAGTGCACACAATGACAACCGTTCTGTTAGATAGCTGCGTTTTGGATTTAGAAGCAGATATTTCCCTGTGCTTTCTGCTGTTTCTTCCATATGCCGGTATTGGGCTGAAAACGCCTGTTTTGAAACTCTGCACAGAAAGTGTTTGCAGACTGCTGAATCCACACACGGGTTTAACTCTGGAAGTTGAGTGCACACATTGACAACCGTTCTGTTAGATAGCTGGGTTTTGGAATTAGAAGCAGATATTTCCCTGTGCTTTCTGCTGTTTCTTCCATATGCCGGTATTGGGCTGAAAACGCCTGTTTTGAAACTCTGCACAGAAAGTGTTTGCAGACTGCTGAATCCAAACACGGGTTTAACTCTGGAAGTTGAGTGCACACACTGACAACCGTTCTGTTAGATAGCTGCGTTTTGGATTTAGAAGCAGATACTTCCCTGTGCTTTCTGCTCTTTCTTCCATATGCCGGTATTGCGCTGAAAACGCCTGTTTTGAAACTCTGCACAGAAAGTGTTTGCAGACTGCTGAATCCACACACGGGTTTAACTCTGGAAGTTGAGTGCACACATTGACAACCGTTCTGTTAGATAGCTGCGTTTTGGATTTAGAAGCAGATATTTCCCTGTGCTTTCTGCTGTTTCTTCCATATGCTGGTATTGGGCTGAAAACGCCAGTTTTGAAACTCTGCACAGAAAGTGTTTGCAGAGTGCCGAATCCACACTCTGGTTTAACTCTGGAAGTTGAGTGCACACATTGACAACCGTTCTGTTAGATAGCTGCGTTTTGGATTTAGAAGCAGATATTTCCCTGTGCTTTCTGCTGTTTCTTCCATATGCCGGTATTGGGCTGAAAACGCCTGTTTTGAAACTCTGCACAGAAAGTGTTTGCAGACTGCTGAATTCACACACTGGTTTAACTCTGGAAGTTGAGTGCACACATTGACAACCGTTCTGTTAGATAGCTGCGTTTTGGATTTAGAAGCAGATATTTCCCTGTGCTTTCTGCTGTTTCTTCCATATGCCGGTATTGGGCTGAAAACGCCTGTTTTAAAACTCTGCACAGAAAGTGTTTGCAGACTGCTGAATCCAAACACGGGTTTAACTCTGGAACTTGAGTGCACACATTGACAACCGTTCTGTTAGATAGCTGCGTTTTGGATTTAGAAGCAGATATTTCCCTGTGCTTTCTGCTGTTTCTTCCATATGCCGGTATTGGGCTGAAAACGCCTGTTTTGAAACTCTGCACAGAAAGTGTTTGCAGACTGCTGAATCCACACACGGGTTTAACTCTGGAAGTTGAGTGAACACATTGACAACCGTTCTGTTAGATAGCTGCGTTTTGGATTTAGAAGCAGATATTTCCCTGTGCTTTCTGCTGTTTCTTCCATATGCCGGTATTGGGCTGAAAACGCCTGTTTTGAAACTCTGCACAGAAAGTGTTTGCAGACTGCTGAATCCAAACACGGGTTTAACTCTGGAAGTTGAGTGCACACACTGAAAACCGTTCTGTTAGATAGCTGCGTTTTGGATTTAGAAGCAGATACTTCCCTGTGCTTTCTGCTCTTTCTTCCATATGCCGGTATTGCGCTGAAAACGCCTGTTTTGAAACTCTGCACAGAAAGTGTTTGCAGACTGCTGAATCCACACACGGGTTTAACTCTGGAAGTTGAGTGCACACATTGACAACCGTTCTGTTAGATAGCTGCGTTTTGGATTTAGAAGCAGATATTTCCCTGTGCTTTCTGCTGTTTCTTCCATATGCCGGTATTGGGCTGAAAACGCCAGTTTTGAAACTCTGCACAGAAAGTGTTTGCAGAGTGCCGAATCCACACTCGGGTTTAACTCTGGAAGTTGAGTGCACACATTGACAACCGTTCTGTTAGATAGCTGCGTTTTGGATTTAGAAGCAGATATTTCCCTGTGCTTTCTGCTGTTTCTTCCATATGCCGGTATTGGGCTGAAAACGCCTGTTTTGAAACTCTGCACAGAATGTGTTTGCAGACTGCTGAATCCACACACGGGTTTAACTCTGGAAGTGGAGTGCACACATTGACAACCGTTCTGTTAGATAGCTGCGTTTTGGATTTAGAAGCAGATATTTCCCTGTGCTTTCTGCTGTTTCTTCCATATGCCGGTATTGGGCTGAAAACGCCTGTTTTGAAACTCTGCACAGAAAGTGTTTGCAGACTGCTGAATCCAAACACGGGTTTAACTCTGGAAGTTGAGTGCACACATTGACAACCGTTCTGTTAGATAGCTGCGTTTTGGATTTAGAAGCAGATATTTCCCTGTGCTTTCTGCTGTTTCTTCCATATGCCGGTATTGGGCTGAAAACGCCTGTTTTGAAACTCTGCACAGAAAGTGTTTGCAGACTGCTGAATCCAAACACGGGTTTAACTCTGGAACTTGAGTGCACACATTGACAACCGTTCTGTTAGATAGCTGCGTTTTGGATTTAGAAGCAGATATTTCCCTGTGCTTTCTGCTGTTTCTTCCATATGCCGGTATTGGGCTGAAAACGCCTGTTTTGAAACTCTGCACAGAAAGTGTTTGCAGACTGCTGAATCCAAACACGGGTTTAACTCTGGAACTTGAGTGCACACATTGACAACCGTTCTGTTAGATAGCTGCGTTTTGGATTTAGAAGCAGATATTTCCCTGTGCTTTCTGCTGTTTCTTCCATATGCCGGTATTGGGCTGAAAACGCCTGTTTTGAAACTCTGCACAGAAAGTGTTTGCAGACTGCTGAATCCACACACGGGTTTAACTCTGGAAGTTGAGTGCACACATTGACAACCGTTCTGTTAGATAGCTGCGTTTTGGATTTAGAAGCAGATATTTCCCTGTGCTTTCTGCTGTTTCTTCCATATGCCGGTATTGGGCTGAAAACGCCTGTTTTGAAACTCTGCACAGAAAGTGTTTGCAGACTGCTGAATCCAAACACGGGTTTAACTCTGGAACTTGAGTGCACACATTGACAACCGTTCTGTTAGATAGCTGCGTTTTGGATTTAGAAGCAGATATTTCCCTGTGCTTTCTGCTGTTTCTTCCATATGCCGGTATTGGGCTGAAAACGCCTGTTTTGAAACTCTGCACAGAAAGTGTTTGCAGACTGCTGAATCCACACACTGGTTTAACTCTGGAAGTTGAGTGCACACATTGACAACCGTTCTGTTAGATAGCTGCGTTTTGGATTTAGAAGCAGATATTTCCCTGTGCTTTCTGCTGTTTCTTCCATATGCCGGTATTGGGCTGAAAACGCCTGTTTTGAAACTCTGCACAGAAAGTGTTTGCAGACTGCTGAATTCACACACGGGTTTAACTCTGGAAGTGGAGTGCACACATTGACAACCGTTCTGTTAGATAGCTGCGTTTTGGATTTAGAAGCAGATATTTCCCTGTGCTTTCTGCTGTTTCTTCCATATGCCGGTATTGGGCTGAAAACGCCTGTTTTGAAACTCTGCACAGAAAGTGTTTGCAGACTGCTGAATCCACACACTGGTTTAACTCTGGAAGTTGAGTGCACACATTGACAACCGTTCTGTTAGATAGCTGCGTTTTGGATTTAGAAGCAGATATTTCCCTGTGCTTTCTGCTGTTTCTTCCATATGCCGGTATTGGGCTGAAAACGCCTGTTTTGAAACTCTGCACAGAAAGTGTTTGCAGACTGCTGAATCCACACACGGGTTTAACTCTGGAAGTGGAGTGCACACATTGACAACCGTTCTGTTAGATAGCTGCGTTTTGTATTTAGAAGCAGATATTTCCCTGTGCTTTCTGCTGTTTCTTCCATATGCCGGTATTGGGCTGAAAACGCCTGTTTTGAAACTCTGCACAGAAAGTGTTTGCAGACTGCTGAATTCACACACGGGTTTAACTCTGGAAGTGGAGTGCACACATTGACAACCGTTCTGTTAGATAGCTGCGTTTTGGATTTAGAAGTAGATATTTCCCTGTGCTTTCTGCTGTTTCTTCCATATGCCGGTATTGGGCTGAAAACGCCTGTTTTTGAAACTCTGCACAGAAAGTGTTTGCAGACTGCTGAATCCACACACGGGTTTAACTCTGGAAGTGGAGTGCACACATTGACAACCATTCTGTTAGATAGCTCCGTTTTGGATTTAGAAGCAGATTTTTCCCTGTGGTTTCTGTTGTTTCTTCCATATGCCGGTATTGGGCTGAAAACGCCTGTTTCGAAACTCTGCACAGAAAGTGTTTGCAGACTGCTGAATCCACACACGGGTTTAACTCTGGAAGTTGAGTGCACACATTGACAACCGTTCTGTTAGATAGCTGCGTTTTGGATTTAGAAGCAGATATTTCCCTGTGCTTTCTGCTGTTTCTTCCATATGCCGGTATTGGGCTGAAAACGCCTGTTTTGAAACTCTGCACAGAAAGTGTTTGCTGACTGCTGAATTCACACACGGGTTTAACTCTGGAAGTTGAGTGAACACATTGACAACCGTTCTGTTAGATAGCTGCGTTTTGGATTTAGAAGCAGATATTTCCCTGTGCTTTCTGCTGTTTCTTCCATATGCCGGTATTGGGCTGAAAACGCCTGTTTTGAAACTCTGCACAGAAAGTGTTTGCAGACTGCTGAATTCACACACTGGTTTAACTCTGGAAGTGGAGTGCACACATTGACAACCGTTCTGTTAGATAGCTGCGTTTTGGATTTAGAAGCAGATATTTCCCTGTGCTTTCTGCTGTTTCTTCCATATGCCGGTATTGGGATGAAAACGCCGGTTTTGAAACTCTGCACAGAAAGTGTTTGCAGACTGCTGAATCCACACACGGGTTTAACTCTGGAAGTGGAGTGCACACAATGACAACCGTTCTGTTAGATAGCTGCGTTTTGGATTTAGAAGCAGATATTTCCCTGTGCTTTCTGCTGTTTCTTCCATATGCCGGTATTGGGCTGAAAACGCCTGTTTTGAAACTCTGCACAGAAAGTGTTTGCAGACTGCTGAATCCACACACGGGTTTAACTCTGGAAGTTGAGTGCACACATTGACAACCGTTCTGTTAGATAGCTGGGTTTTGGAATTAGAAGCAGATATTTCCCTGTGCTTTCTGCTGTTTCTTCCATATGCCGGTATTGGGCTGAAAACGCCTGTTTTGAAACTCTGCACAGAAAGTGTTTGCAGACTGCTGAATCCAAACACGGGTTTAACTCTGGAAGTTGAGTGCACACACTGACAACCGTTCTGTTAGATAGCTGCGTTTTGGATTTAGAAGCAGATACTTCCCTGTGCTTTCTGCTCTTTCTTCCATATGCCGGTATTGCGCTGAAAACGCCTGTTTTGAAACTCTGCACAGAAAGTGTTTGCAGACTGCTGAATCCACACACGGGTTTAACTCTGGAAGTTGAGTGCACACATTGACAACCGTTCTGTTAGATAGCTGCGTTTTGGATTTAGAAGCAGATATTTCCCTGTGCTTTCTGCTGTTTCTTCCATATGCTGGTATTGGGCTGAAAACGCCAGTTTTGAAACTCTGCACAGAAAGTGTTTGCAGAGTGCCGAATCCACACTCTGGTTTAACTCTGGAAGTTGAGTGCACACATTGACAACCGTTCTGTTAGATAGCTGCGTTTTGGATTTAGAAGCAGATATTTCCCTGTGCTTTCTGCTGTTTCTTCCATATGCCGGTATTGGGCTGAAAACGCCTGTTTTGAAACTCTGCACAGAAAGTGTTTGCAGACTGCTGAATTCACACACTGGTTTAACTCTGGAAGTTGAGTGCACACATTGACAACCGTTCTGTTAGATAGCTGCGTTTTGGATTTAGAAGCAGATATTTCCCTGTGCTTTCTGCTGTTTCTTCCATATGCCGGTATTGGGCTGAAAACGCCTGTTTTAAAACTCTGCACAGAAAGTGTTTGCAGACTGCTGAATCCAAACACGGGTTTAACTCTGGAACTTGAGTGCACACATTGACAACCGTTCTGTTAGATAGCTGCGTTTTGGATTTAGAAGCAGATATTTCCCTGTGCTTTCTGCTGTTTCTTCCATATGCCGGTATTGGGCTGAAAACGCCTGTTTTGAAACTCTGCACAGAAAGTGTTTGCAGACTGCTGAATCCACACACGGGTTTAACTCTGGAAGTTGAGTGAACACATTGACAACCGTTCTGTTAGATAGCTGCGTTTTGGATTTAGAAGCAGATATTTCCCTGTGCTTTCTGCTGTTTCTTCCATATGCCGGTATTGGGCTGAAAACGCCTGTTTTGAAACTCTGCACAGAAAGTGTTTGCAGACTGCTGAATCCAAACACGGGTTTAACTCTGGAAGTTGAGTGCACACACTGAAAACCGTTCTGTTAGATAGCTGCGTTTTGGATTTAGAAGCAGATACTTCCCTGTGCTTTCAGCTCTTTCTTCCATATGCCGGTATTGCGCTGAAAACGCCTGTTTTGAAACTCTGCACAGAAAGTGTTTGCAGACTGCTGAATCCACACACGGGTTTAACTCTGGAAGTTGAGTGCACACATTGACAACCGTTCTGTTAGATAGCTGCGTTTTGGATTTAGAAGCAGATATTTCCCTGTGCTTTCTGCTGTTTCTTCCATATGCCGGTATTGGGCTGAAAACGCCAGTTTTGAAACTCTGCACAGAAAGTGTTTGCAGAGTGCCGAATCCACACTCGGGTTTAACTCTGGAAGTTGAGTGCACACATTGACAACCGTTCTGTTAGATAGCTGCGTTTTGGATTTAGAAGCAGATATTTCCCTGTGCTTTCTGCTGTTTCTTCCATATGCCGGTATTGGGCTGAAAACGCCTGTTTTGAAACTCTGCACAGAATGTGTTTGCAGACTGCTGAATCCACACACGGGTTTAACTCTGGAAGTGGAGTGCACACATTGACAACCGTTCTGTTAGATAGCTGCGTTTTGGATTTAGAAGCAGATATTTCCCTGTGCTTTCTGCTGTTTCTTCCATATGCCGGTATTGGGCTGAAAACGCCTGTTTTGAAACTCTGCACAGAAAGTGTTTGCAGACTGCTGAATCCACACACGGGTTTAACTCTGGAAGTTGAGTGCACACATTGACAACCGTTCTGTTAGATAGCTGGGTTTTGGAATTAGAAGCAGATATTTCCCTGTGCTTTCTGCTGTTTCTTCCATATGCCGGTATTGGGCTGAAAACGCCTGTTTTGAAACTCTGCACAGAAAGTGTTTGCAGACTGCTGAATCCAAACACGGGTTTAACTCTGGAAGTTGAGTGCACACACTGACAACCGTTCTGTTAGATAGCTGCGTTTTGGATTTAGAAGCAGATACTTCCCTGTGCTTTCTGCTCTTTCTTCCATATGCCGGTATTGCGCTGAAAACGCCTGTTTTGAAACTCTGCACAGAAAGTGTTTGCAGACTGCTGAATCCACACACGGGTTTAACTCTGGAAGTTGAGTGCACACATTGACAACCGTTCTGTTAGATAGCTGCGTTTTGGATTTAGAAGCAGATATTTCCCTGTGCTTTCTGCTGTTTCTTCCATATGCTGGTATTGGGCTGAAAACGCCAGTTTTGAAACTCTGCACAGAAAGTGTTTGCAGAGTGCCGAATCCACACTCTGGTTTAACTCTGGAAGTTGAGTGCACACATTGACAACCGTTCTGTTAGATAGCTGCGTTTTGGATTTAGAAGCAGATATTTCCCTGTGCTTTCTGCTGTTTCTTCCATATGCCGGTATTGGGCTGAAAACGCCTGTTTTGAAACTCTGCACAGAAAGTGTTTGCAGACTGCTGAATTCACACACTGGTTTAACTCTGGAAGTTGAGTGCACACATTGACAACCGTTCTGTTAGATAGCTGCGTTTTGGATTTAGAAGCAGATATTTCCCTGTGCTTTCTGCTGTTTCTTCCATATGCCGGTATTGGGCTGAAAACGCCTGTTTTAAAACTCTGCACAGAAAGTGTTTGCAGACTGCTGAATCCAAACACGGGTTTAACTCTGGAACTTGAGTGCACACATTGACAACCGTTCTGTTAGATAGCTGCGTTTTGGATTTAGAAGCAGATATTTCCCTGTGCTTTCTGCTGTTTCTTCCATATGCCGGTATTGGGCTGAAAACGCCTGTTTTGAAACTCTGCACAGAAAGTGTTTGCAGACTGCTGAATCCACACACGGGTTTAACTCTGGAAGTTGAGTGAACACATTGACAACCGTTCTGTTAGATAGCTGCGTTTTGGATTTAGAAGCAGATATTTCCCTGTGCTTTCTGCTGTTTCTTCCATATGCCGGTATTGGGCTGAAAACGCCTGTTTTGAAACTCTGCACAGAAAGTGTTTGCAGACTGCTGAATCCAAACACGGGTTTAACTCTGGAAGTTGAGTGCACACACTGAAAACCGTTCTGTTAGATAGCTGCGTTTTGGATTTAGAAGCAGATACTTCCCTGTGCTTTCTGCTCTTTCTTCCATATGCCGGTATTGCGCTGAAAACGCCTGTTTTGAAACTCTGCACAGAAAGTGTTTGCAGACTGCTGAATCCACACACGGGTTTAACTCTGGAAGTTGAGTGCACACATTGACAACCGTTCTGTTAGATAGCTGCGTTTTGGATTTAGAAGCAGATATTTCCCTGTGCTTTCTGCTGTTTCTTCCATATGCCGGTATTGGGCTGAAAACGCCAGTTTTGAAACTCTGCACAGAAAGTGTTTGCAGAGTGCCGAATCCACACTCGGGTTTAACTCTGGAAGTTGAGTGCACACATTGACAACCGTTCTGTTAGATAGCTGCGTTTTGGATTTAGAAGCAGATATTTCCCTGTGCTTTCTGCTGTTTCTTCCATATGCCGGTATTGGGCTGAAAACGCCTGTTTTGAAACTCTGCACAGAATGTGTTTGCAGACTGCTGAATCCACACACGGGTTTAACTCTGGAAGTGGAGTGCACACATTGACAACCGTTCTGTTAGATAGCTGCGTTTTGGATTTAGAAGCAGATATTTCCCTGTGCTTTCTGCTGTTTCTTCCATATGCCGGTATTGGGCTGAAAACGCCTGTTTTGAAACTCTGCACAGAAAGTGTTTGCAGACTGCTGAATCCAAACACGGGTTTAACTCTGGAAGTTGAGTGCACACATTGACAACCGTTCTGTTAGATAGCTGCGTTTTGGATTTAGAAGCAGATATTTCCCTGTGCTTTCTGCTGTTTCTTCCATATGCCGGTATTGGGCTGAAAACGCCTGTTTTGAAACTCTGCACAGAAAGTGTTTGCAGACTGCTGAATCCAAACACGGGTTTAACTCTGGAACTTGAGTGCACACATTGACAACCGTTCTGTTAGATAGCTGCGTTTTGGATTTAGAAGCAGATATTTCCCTGTGCTTTCTGCTGTTTCTTCCATATGCCGGTATTGGGCTGAAAACGCCTGTTTTGAAACTCTGCACAGAAAGTGTTTGCAGACTGCTGAATCCACACACGGGTTTAACTCTGGAAGTTGAGTGCACACATTGACAACCGTTCTGTTAGATAGCTGCGTTTTGGATTTAGAAGCAGATATTTCCCTGTGCTTTCTGCTGTTTCTTCCATATGCCGGTATTGGGCTGAAAACGCCTGTTTTGAAACTCTGCACAGAAAGTGTTTGCAGACTGCTGAATTCACACACGGGTTTAACTCTGGAAGTGGAGTGCACACATTGACAACCGTTCTGTTAGATAGCTGCGTTTTGGATTTAGAAGCAGATATTTCCCTGTGCTTTCTGCTGTTTCTTCCATATGCCGGTATTGGGCTGAAAACGCCTGTTTTGAAACTCTTCACAGAAAGTGTTTGCAGACTGCTGAATTCACACACTGGTTTAACTCTGGAAGTTGAGTGCACACATTGACAACCGTTCTGTTAGATAGCTGCGTTTTGGATTTAGAAGCAGATATTTCCCTGTGCTTTCTGCTGTTTCTTCCATATGCCGGTATTGGGCTGAAAACGCCTGTTTTGAAACTCTGCACAGAAAGTGTTTGCAGACTGCTGAATCCACACACGGGTTTAACTCTGGAAGTGGAGTGCACACATTGACAACCGTTCTGTTAGATAGCTGCGTTTTGTATTTAGAAGCAGATATTTCCCTGTGCTTTCTGCTGTTTCTTCCATATGCCGGTATTGGGCTGAAAACGCCTGTTTTGAAACTCTGCACAGAAAGTGTTTGCAGACTGCTGAATTCACACACGGGTTTAACTCTGGAAGTGGAGTGCACACATTGACAACCGTTCTGTTAGATAGCTGCGTTTTGGATTTAGAAGCAGATATTTCCCTGTGCTTTCTGCTGTTTCTTCCATATGCCGGTATTGGGCTGAAAACGCCTGTTTTGAAACTCTGCACAGAAAGTGTTTGCTGACTGCTGAATTCACACACGGGTTTAACTCTGGAAGTTGAGTGAACACATTGACAACCGTTCTGTTAGATAGCTGCGTTTTGGATTTAGAAGCAGATATTTCCCTGTGCTTTCTGCTGTTTCTTCCATATGCCGGTATTGGGCTGAAAACGCCTGTTTTGAAACTCTGCACAGAAAGTGTTTGCAGACGGCTGAATCCAAACATGGGTTTAACTCTGGAAGTTGAGTGCACACATTGACAACCGTTCTGTTAGATAGCTGCGTTTTGGATTTAGAAGCAGATATTTCCCTGTGCTTTCTGCTGTTTCTTCCGTATGCCGGTATTGGGCTGAAAACGACTGTTTTGAAACTCTGCACAGAAAGTGTTTGCAGACTGCTGAATTCACACACTGGTTTAACTCTGGAAGTGGAGTGCACACATTGACAACCGTTCTGTTAGATAGCTGCGTTTTGGATTTAGAAGCAGATATTTCCCTGTGCTTTCTGCTGATTCTTCCATATGCCGGTATTGGGATGAAAACGCCGGTTTTGAAACTCTGCACAGAAAGTGTTTGCAGACTGCTGAATCCACACACGGGTTTAACTCTGGAAGTGGAGTGCACACAATGACAACCGTTCTGTTAGATAGCTGCGTTTTGGATTTAGAAGCAGATATTTCCCTGTGCTTTCTGCTGTTTCTTCCATATGCCGGTATTGGGCTGAAAACGCCTGTTTTGAAACTCTGCACAGAAAGTGTTTGCAGACTGCTGAATCCACACACGGGTTTAACTCTGGAAGTTGAGTGCACACATTGACAACCGTTCTGTTAGATAGCTGGGTTTTGGAATTAGAAGCAGATATTTCCCTGTGCTTTCTGCTGTTTCTTCCATATGCCGGTATTGGGCTGAAAACGCCTGTTTTGAAACTCTGCACAGAAAGTGTTTGCAGACTGCTGAATCCAAACACGGGTTTAACTCTGGAAGTTGAGTGCACACACTGACAACCGTTCTGTTAGATAGCTGCGTTTTGGATTTAGAAGCAGATACTTCCCTGTGCTTTCTGCTCTTTCTTCCATATGCCGGTATTGCGCTGAAAACGCCTGTTTTGAAACTCTGCACAGAAAGTGTTTGCAGACTGCTGAATCCACACACGGGTTTAACTCTGGAAGTGGAGTGCACACATTGACAACCGTTCTGTTAGATAGCTGCGTTTTGGATTTAGAAGCAGATATTTCCCTGTGCTTTCTGCTGTTTCTTCCATATGCCGGTATTGGGCTGAAAACGCCTGTTTTGAAACTCTGCACAGAAAGTGTTTGCAGACTGCTGAATCCAAACACGGGTTTAACTCTGGAAGTTGAGTGCACACATTGACAACCGTTCTGTTAGATAGCTGCGTTTTGGATTTAGAAGCAGATATTTCCCTGTGCTTTCTGCTGTTTCTTCCATATGCCGGTATTGGGCTGAAAACGCCTGTTTTGAAACTCTGCACAGAAAGTGTTTGCAGACTGCTGAATCCAAACACGGGTTTAACTCTGGAACTTGAGTGCACACATTGACAACCGTTCTGTTAGATAGCTGCGTTTTGGATTTAGAAGCAGATATTTCCCTTTGCTTTCTGCTGTTTCTTCCATATGCCGGTATTGGGCTGAAAACGCCTGTTTTGAAACTCTGCACAGAAAGTGTTTGCAGAGTGCCGAATCCACACTCGGGTTTAACTCTGGAAGTTGAGTGCACACATTGACAACCGTTCTGTTAGATAGCTGCGTTTTGGATTTAGAAGCAGATATTTCCCTGTGCTTTCTGCTGTTTCTTCCATATGCCGGTATTGGGCTGAAAACGCCTGTTTTGAAACTCTGCACAGAAAGTGTATGCAGACTGCTGAATCCACACACGGGTTTAACTCTGGAAGTGGAGTGCACACATTGACAACCGTTCTGTTAGATAGCTGCGTTTTGGATTTAGAAGCAGATATTTCCCTGTGCTTTCTGCTGTTTCTTCCATATGCCGGTATTGGGCTGAAAACGCCTGTTTTGAAACTCTGCACAGAAAGTGTTTGCAGACTGCTGAATCCAAACACGGGTTTAACTCTGGAAGTTGAGTGCACACATTGACAACCGTTCTGTTAGATAGCTGCGTTTTGGATTTAGAAGCAGATATTTCCCTGTGCTTTCTGCTGTTTCTTCCATATGCCGGTATTGGGCTGAAAACGCCTGTTTTGAAACTCTGCACAGAAAGTGTTTGCAGACTGCTGAATCCAAACACGGGTTTAACTCTGGAACTTGAGTGCACACATTGACAACCGTTCTGTTAGATAGCTGCGTTTTGGATTTAGAAGCAGATATTTCCCTTTGCTTTCTGCTGTTTCTTCCATATGCCGGTATTGGGCTGAAAACGCCTGTTTTGAAACTCTGCACAGAAAGTGTTTGCAGACTGCTGAATCCACACACTGGTTTAACTCTGGAAGTTGAGTGCACACATTGACAACCGTTCTGTTAGATAGCTGCGTTTTGGATTTAGAAGCAGATATTTCCCTGTGCTTTCTGCTGTTTCTTCCATATGCCGGTATTGGGCTGAAAACGCCTGTTTTGAAACTCTGCACAGAAAGTGTTTGCAGACTGCTGAATTCACACACGGGTTTAACTCTGGAAGTGGAGTGCACACATTGACAACCGTTCTGTTAGATAGCTGCGTTTTGGATTTAGAAGCAGATATTTCCCTGTGCTTTCTGCTGTTTCTTCCATATGCCGGTATTGGGCTGAAAACGCCTGTTTTGAAACTCTGCACAGAAAGTGTATGCAGACTGCTGAATCCAAACACGGGTTTAACTCTGGAACTTGAGTGCACACATTGACAACCGTTCTGTTAGATAGCTGCGTTTTGGATTTAGAAGCAGATATTTCCCTGTGCTTTCTGCTGTTTCTTCCATATGCCGGTATTGGGCTGAAAACGCCTGTTTTGAAACTCTTCACAGAAAGTGTTTGCAGACTGCTGAATTCACACACTGGTTTAACTCTGGAAGTTGAGTGCACACATTGACAACCGTTCTGTTAGATAGCTGCGTTTTGGATTTAGAAGCAGATATTTCCCTGTGCTTTCTGCTGTTTCTTCCATATGCCGGTATTGGGCTGAAAACGCCTGTTTTGAAACTCTGCACAGAAAGTGTTTGCAGACTGCTGAATCCACACACGGGTTTAACTCTGGAAGTGGAGTGCACACATTGACAACCGTTCTGTTAGATAGCTGCGTTTTGGATTTAGAAGCAGATATTTCCCTGTGCTTTCTGCTGTTTCTTCCATATGCCGGTATTGGGCTGAAAACGCCTGTTTTGAAACTCTGCACAGAAAGTGTTTGCAGACTGCTGAATCCACACACGGGTTTAACTCTGGAAGTTGAGTGCACACATTGACAACCGTTCTGTTAGATAGCTGGGTTTTGGATTTAGAAGCAGATATTTCCCTGTGCTTTCTGCTGTTTCTTCCATATGCCGGTATTGGGCTGAAAACGCCTGTTTTGAAACTCTGCACAGAAAGTGTTTGCAGACTGCTGAATCCACACACGGGTTTAACTCTGGAAGTGGAGTGCACACATTGACAACCGTCGTGTTAGATAGCTGCGTTTTGGATTTAGAAGCAGATATTTCCCTGTGCTTTCTGCTGTTTCTTCCATATGCCGGTATTGGGCTGAAAACGCCTGTTTTGAAACTCTGCACAGAAAGTGTTTGCAGACTGCTGAATTCACACACTGGTTTAACTCTGGAAGTGGAGTGCACACATTGACAACCGTTCTGTTAGATAGCTGCGTTTTGGATTTAGAAGCAGATATTTCCCTGTGCTTTCTGCTGATTCTTCCATATGCCGGTATTGGGCTGAAAACGCCGGTTTTGAAACTCTGCACAGAAAGTGTTTGCAGACTGCTGAATCCACACACGGGTTTAACTCTGGAAGTTGAGTGCACACATGGACAACCGTTCTGTTAGATAGCTGCGTTTTGGATTTAGAAGCAGATATTTCCCTGTGCTTTCTGCTGTTTCTTCCATATGCCGGTATTGGGCTGAAAACGCCTGTTTTGAAACTCTGCACAGAAAGTGTTTGCAGACTGCTGAATCCACACACGGGTTTAACTCTGGAAGTTGAGTGAACACATTGACAACCGTTCTGTTAGATAGCTGCGTTTTGGATTTAGAAGCAGATATTTCCCTGTGCTTTCTGCTGTTTCTTCCATATGTCGGTATTGGGCTGAAAACGCCTGTTTTGAAACTCTGCACAGAAAGTGTTTGCAGACTGCTGAATCCAAACACGGGTTTAACTCTGGAAGTTGAGTGCACACACTGACAACCGTTCTGTTAGATAGCTGCGTTTTGGATTTAGAAGCAGATACTTCCCTGTGCTTTCTGCTCTTTCTTCCATATGCCGGTACTGCGCTGAAAACGCCTGTTTTGAAACTCTGCACAGAAAGTGTTTGCAGACTGCTGAATCCACACACGGGTTTAACTCTGGAAGTTGAGTGCACACATTGACAACCGTTCTGTTAGATAGCTGCGTTTTGGATTTAGAAGCAGATATTTCCCTGTGCTTTCTGCTGTTTCTTCCATATGCCGGTATTGGGCTGAAAACGCCAGTTTTGAAACTCTGCACAGAAAGTGTTTGCAGAGTGCCGAATCCACACTCGGGTTTAACTCTGGAAGTTGAGTGCACACATTGACAACCGTTCTGTTAGATAGCTGCGTTTTGGATTTAGAAGCAGATATTTCCCTGTGCTTTCTGCTGTTTCTTCCATATGCCGGTATTGGGCTGAAAACGCCTGTTTTGAAACTCTGCACAGAATGTGTTTGCAGACTGCTGAATCCACACACGGGTTTAACTCTGGAAGTGGAGTGCACACATTGACAACCGTTCTGTTAGATAGCTGCGTTTTGGATTTAGAAGCAGATATTTCCCTGTGCTTTCTGCTGTTTCTTCCATATGCCGGTATTGGGCTGAAAACGCCTGTTTTGAAACTCTGCACAGAAAGTGTTTGCAGACTGCTGAATCCACACACCGGTTTAACTCTGGAAGTGGAGTGCACACATTGACAACCGTTCTGTTAGATAGCTGCGTTTTGGATTTAGAAGCAGATATTTCCCTGTGCTTTCTGCTGTTTCTTCCATATGCCGGTATTGGGCTGAAAACGCCTGTTTTGAAACTCTGCACAGAAAGTGTTTGCAGACTGCTGAATCCACACACGGGTTTAACTCTGGAAGTGGAGTGCACACATTGACAACCGTTCTGTTAGATAGCTGCGTTTTGGATTTAGAAGTAGATATTTCCCTGTGCTTTCTGCTGTTTCTTCCATATGCCGGTATTGGGCTGAAAACGCCTGTTTTGAAACTCTGCACAGAAAGTGTTTGCAGACTGCTGAATCCACACACGGGTTTAACTCTGGAAGTGGAGTGCACACATTGACAACCATTCTGTTAGATAGCTCCGTTTTGGATTTAGAAGCAGATTTTTCCCTGTGGTTTCTGTTGTTTCTTCCATATGCCGGTATTGGGCTGAAAACGCCTGTTTTGAAACTCTGCACAGAAAGTGTTTGCAGACTGCTGAATCCACACACGGGTTTAACTCTGGAAGTTGAGTGCACACATTGACAACCGTTCTGTTAGATAGCTGCGTTTTGGATTTAGAAGCAGATATTTCCCTGGGCTTTCTGCTGTTTCTTCCATATGCCGGTATTGGGCTGAAAACGCCTGTTTTGAAACTCTGCACAGAAAGTGTTTGCTGACTGCTGAATTCACACACAGGTTTAACTCTGGAAGTTGAGTGAACACATTGACAACCGTTCTGTTAGATAGCTGCGTTTTGGATTTAGAAGCAGATATTTCCCTGTGCTTTCTGCTGTTTCTTCCATATGCCGGTATTGGGCTGAAAACGCCTGTTTTGAAACTCTGCACAGAAAGTGTTTGCAGACGGCTGAATCCAAACATGGGTTTAACTCTGGAAGTTGAGTGCACACATTGACAACCGTTCTGTTAGATAGCTGCGTTTTGGATTTAGAAGCAGATATTTCCCTGTGCTTTCTGCTGTTTCTTCCATATGCCGGTATTGGGCTGAAAACGCCTGTTTTGAAACTCTGCACAGAAAGGGTTTGCAGACTGCTGAATTCACACACTGGTTTAACTCTGGAAGTGGAGTGCACACATTGACAACCGTTCTGTTAGATAGCTGCGTTTTGGATTTAGAAGCAGATATTTCCCTGTGCTTTCTGCTGATTCTTCCATATGCCGGTATTGGGATGAAAACGCCGGTTTTGAAACTCTGCACAGAAAGTGTTTGCAGACTGCTGAATCCACACACGGGTTTAACTCTGGAAGTGGAGTGCACACAATGACAACCGTTCTGTTAGATAGCTGCGTTTTGGATTTAGAAGCAGATATTTCCCTGTGCTTTCTGCTGTTTCTTCCATATGCCGGTATTGGGCTGAAAACGCCTGTTTTGAAACTCTGCACAGAAAGTGTTTGCAGACTGCTGAATCCACACACGGGTTTAACTCTGGAAGTTGAGTGCACACATTGACAACCGTTCTGTTAGATAGCTGGGTTTTGGAATTAGAAGCAGATATTTCCCTGTGCTTTCTGCTGTTTCTTCCATATGCCGGTATTGGGCTGAAAACGCCTGTTTTGAAACTCTGCACAGAAAGTGTTTGCAGACTGCTGAATCCACACACGGGTTTAACTCTGGAAGTTGAGTGAACACATTGACAACCGTTCTGTTAGATAGCTGCGTTTTGGATTTAGAAGCAGATATTTCCCTGTGCTTTCTGCTGTTTCTTCCATATGCCGGTATTGGGCTGAAAACGCCTGTTTTGAAACTCTGCACAGAAAGTGTTTGCAGACTGCTGAATCCAAACACGGGTTTAACTCTGGAAGTTGAGTGCACACACTGACAACCGTTCTGTTAGATAGCTGCGTTTTGGATTTAGAAGCAGATACTTCCCTGTGCTTTCTGCTCTTTCTTCCATATGCCGGTATTGCGCTGAAAACGCCTGTTTTGAAACTCTGCACAGAAAGTGTTTGCAGACTGCTGAATCCACACACGGGTTTAACTCTGGAAGTTGAGTGCACACATTGACAACCGTTCTGTTAGATAGCTGCGTTTTGGATTTAGAAGCAGATATTTCCCTGTGCTTTCTGCTGTTTCTTCCATATGCCGGTATTGGGCTGAAAACGCCAGTTTTGAAACTCTGCACAGAAAGTGTTTGCAGAGTGCCGAATCCACACTCGGGTTTAACTCTGGAAGTTGAGTGCACACATTGACAACCGTTCTGTTAGATAGCTGCGTTTTGGATTTAGAAGCAGATATTTCCCTATGCTTTCTGCTGTTTCTTCCATATGCCGGTATTGGGCTGAAAACGCCTGTTTTGAAACTCTGCACAGAAAGTGTATGCAAACTGCTGAATCCACACACGGGTTTAACTCTGGAAGTGGAGTGCACACATTGACAACCGTTCTGTTAGATAGCTGCGTTTTGGATTTAGAAGCAGATATTTCCCTGTGCTTTCTGCTGTTTCTTCCATATGCCGGTATTGGGCTGAAAACGCCTGTTTTGAAACTCTGCACAGAAAGTGTTTGCAGACTGCTGAATCCAAACACGGGTTTAACTCTGGAAGTTGAGTGCACACATTGACAACCGTTCTGTTAGATAGCTGCGTTTTGGATTTAGAAGCAGATATTTCCCTGTGCTTTCTGCTGTTTCTTCCATATGCCGGTATTGGGCTGAAAACGCCTGTTTTGAAACTCTGCACAGAAAGTGTTTGCAGACTGCTGAATCCAAACACGGGTTTAACTCTGGAACTTGAGTGCACACATTGACAACCGTTCTGTTAGATAGCTGCGTTTTGGATTTAGAAGCAGATATTTCCCTGTGCTTTCTGCTGTTTCTTCCATATGCCGGTATTGGGCTGAAAACGCCTGTTTTGAAACTCTGCACAGAAAGTGTTTGCAGACTGCTGAATCCACACACTGGTTTAACTCTGGAAGTTGAGTGCACACATTGACAACCGTTCTGTTAGATAGCTGCGTTTTGGATTTAGAAGCAGATATTTCCCTGTGCTTTCTGCTGTTTCTTCCATATGCCGGTATTGGGCTGAAAACGCCTGTTTTGAAACTCTTCACAGAAAGTGTTTGCAGACTGCTGAATTCACACACTGGTTTAACTCTGGAAGTTGAGTGCACACATTGACAACCGTTCTGTTAGATAGCTGCGTTTTGGATTTAGAAGCAGATATTTCCCTGTGCTTTCTGCTGTTTCTTCCATATGCCGGTATTGGGCTGAAAACGCCTGTTTTGAAACTCTGCACAGAAAGTGTTTGCAGACTGCTGAATCCACACACGGGTTTAACTCTGGAAGTGGAGTGCACACATTGACAACCGTTCTGTTAGATAGCTGCGTTTTGGATTTAGAAGCAGATATTTCCCTGTGCTTTCTGCTGTTTCTTCCATATGCCGGTATTGGGCTGAAAACGCCTGTTTTGAAACTCTGCACAGAAAGTGTTTGCAGACTGCTGAATCCACACACGGGTTTAACTCTGGAAGTTGAGTGCACACATTGACAACCGTTCTGTTAGATAGCTGGGTTTTGGATTTAGAAGCAGATATTTCCCTGTGCTTTCTGCTGTTTCTTCCATATGCCGGTATTGGGCTGAAAACGCCTGTTTTGAAACTCTGCACAGAAAGTGTTTGCAGACTGCTGAATCCACACACGGGTTTAACTCTGGAAGTGGAGTGCACACATTGACAACCGTTCTGTTAGATAGCTGCGTTTTGGATTTAGAAGCAGATATTTCCCTGTGCTTTCTGCTGTTTCTTCCATATGCCGGTATTGGGCTGAAAACGCCTGTTTTGAAACTCTGCACAGAAAGTGTTTGCAGACTGCTGAATCCACACACGGGTTTAACTCTGGAAGTTGAGTGAACACATTGACAACCGTTCTGTTAGATAGCTGCGTTTTGGATTTAGAAGCAGATATTTCCCTGTGCTTTCTGCTGTTTCTTCCATATGCCGGTATTGGGCTGAAAACGCCTGTTTTGAAACTCTGCACAGAAAGTGTTTGCAGACTGCTGAATTAAAAACACGGGTTTAACTCTGGAAGTTGAGTGCACACACTGACAACCGTTCTGTTAGATAGCTGCGTTTTGGATTTAGAAGCAGATACTTCCCTGTGCTTTCTGCTCTTTCTTCCATATGCCGGTATTGCGCTGAAAACGCCTGTTTTGAAACTCTGCACAGAAAGTGTTTGCAGACTGCTGAATCCACACACGGGTTTAACTCTGGAAGTGGAGTGCACACATTGACAAACGTTCTGTTAGATAGCTGCGTTTTGGATTTAGAAGCAGATATTTCCCTGTGCTTTCTGCTGTTTCTTCCATATGCCGGTATTGGGCTGAAAACGCCTGTTTTGAAACTCTGCACAGAAAGTGTTTGCAGACTGCTGAATCCACACACGGGTTTAACTCTGGAAGTTGAGTGCACACATTGACAACCGTTCTGTTAGATAGCTGCGTTTTGGATTTAGAAGCAGATATTTCCCTGTGCTTTCTGCTGTTTCTTCCATATGCCGGTATTGGGCTGAAAACGCCTGTTTTGAAACTCTGCACAGAAAGTGTTTGCAGACTGCTGAATCCACACACGGGTTTAACTCTGGAAGTGGAGTGCACACATTGACAACCGTTCTGTTAGATAGCTGCGTTTTGGATTTAGAAGTAGATATTTCCCTGTGCTTTCTGCTGTTTCTTCCATATGCCGGTATTGGGCTGAAAACGCCTGTTTTGAAACTCTGCACAGAAAGTGTTTGCAGACTGCTGAATCCACACACGGGTTTAACTCTGGAAGTGGAGTGCAAACATTGACAACCATTCTGTTAGATAGCTCCGTTTTGGATTTAGAAGCAGATTTTTCCCTGTGGTTTCTGTTGTTTCTTCCATATGCCGGTATTGGGCTGAAAACGCCTGTTTTGAAACTCTGCACAGAAAGTGTTTGCAGACTGCTGAATCCACACACGGGTTTAACTCTGGAAGTTGAGTGCACACATTGACAACCGTTCTGTTAGATAGCTGCGTTTTGGATTTAGAAGCAGATATTTCCCTGTGCTTTCTGCTGTTTCTTCCATATGCCGGTATTGGGCTGAAAACGCCTGTTTTGAAACTCTGCACAGAAAGTGTTTGCTGACTGCTGAATTCACACACGGGTTTAACTCTGGAAGTTGAGTGAACACATTGACAACCGTTCTGTTAGATAGCTGCGTTTTGGATTTAGAAGCAGATATTTCCCTGTGCTTTCTGCTGTTTCTTCCATATGCCGGTATTGGGCTGAAAACGCCTGTTTTGAAACTCTGCACAGAAAGTGTTTGCAGACGGCTGAATCCAAACATGGGTTTAACTCTGGAAGTTGAGTGCACACATTGACAACCGTTCTGTTAGATAGCTGCGTTTTGGATTTAGAAGCAGATATTTCCCTGTGCTTTCTGCTGTTTCTTCCATATGCCGGTATTGGGCTGAAAACGCCTGTTTTGAAACTCTGCACAGAAAGTGTTTGCAGACTGCTGAATTCACACACTGGTTTAACTCTGGAAGTGGAGTGCACACATTGACAACCGTTCTGTTAGATAGCTGCGTTTTGGATTTAGAAGCAGATATTTCCCTGTGCTTTCTGCTGATTCTTCCATATGCCGGTATTGGGATGAAAACGCCGGTTTTGAAACTCTGCACAGAAAGTGTTTGCAGACTGCTGAATCCACACACGGGTTTAACTCTGGAAGTGGAGTGCACACAATGACAACCGTTCTGTTAGATAGCTGCGTTTTGGATTTAGAAGCAGATATTTCCCTGTGCTTTCTGCTGTTTCTTCCATATGCCGGTATTGGGCTGAAAACGCCTGTTTTGAAACTCTGCACAGAAAGTGTTTGCAGACTGCTGAATCCACACACGGGTTTAACTCTGGAAGTTGAGTGCACACATTGACAACCGTTCTGTTAGATAGCTGGGTTTTGGAATTAGAAGCAGATATTTCCCTGTGCTTTCTGCTGTTTCTTCCATATGCCGGTATTGGGCTGAAAACGCCTGTTTTGAAACTCTGCACAGAAAGTGTTTGCAGACTGCTGAATCCACACACGGGTTTAACTCTGGAAGTTGAGTGAACACATTGACAACCGTTCTGTTAGATAGCTGCGTTTTGGATTTAGAAGCAGATATTTCCCTGTGCTTTCTGCTGTTTCTTCCATATGCCGGTATTGGGCTGAAAACGCCTGTTTTGAAACTCTGCACAGAAAGTGTTTGCAGACTGCTGAATCCAAACACGGGTTTAACTCTGGAAGTTGAGTGCACACACTGACAACCGTTCTGTTAGATAGCTGCGTTTTGGATTTAGAAGCAGATACTTCCCTGTGCTTTCTGCTCTTTCTTCCATATGCCGGTATTGCGCTGAAAACGCCTGTTTTGAAACTCTGCACAGAAAGTGTTTGCAGACTGCTGAATCCACACACGGGTTTAACTCTGGAAGTTGAGTGCACACATTGACAACCGTTCTGTTAGATAGCTGCGTTTTGGATTTAGAAGCAGATATTTCCCTGTGCTTTCTGCTGTTTCTTCCATATGCCGGTATTGGGCTGAAAACGCCAGTTTTGAAACTCTGCACAGAAAGTGTTTGCAGAGTGCCGAATCCACACTCGGGTTTAACTCTGGAAGTTGAGTGCACACATTGACAACCGTTCTGTTAGATAGCTGCGTTTTGGATTTAGAAGCAGATATTTCCCTATGCTTTCTGCTGTTTCTTCCATATGCCGGTATTGGGCTGAAAACGCCTGTTTTGAAACTCTGCACAGAAAGTGTATGCAAACTGCTGAATCCACACACGGGTTTAACTCTGGAAGTGGAGTGCACACATTGACAACCGTTCTGTTAGATAGCTGCGTTTTGGATTTAGAAGCAGATATTTCCCTGTGCTTTCTGCTGTTTCTTCCATATGCCGGTATTGGGCTGAAAACGCCTGTTTTGAAACTCTGCACAGAAAGTGTTTGCAGACTGCTGAATCCAAACACGGGTTTAACTCTGGAAGTTGAGTGCACACATTGACAACCGTTCTGTTAGATAGCTGCGTTTTGGATTTAGAAGCAGATATTTCCCTGTGCTTTCTGCTGTTTCTTCCATATGCCGGTATTGGGCTGAAAACGCCTGTTTTGAAACTCTGCACAGAAAGTGTTTGCAGACTGCTGAATCCAAACACGGGTTTAACTCTGGAACTTGAGTGCACACATTGACAACCGTTCTGTTAGATAGCTGCGTTTTGGATTTAGAAGCAGATATTTCCCTGTGCTTTCTGCTGTTTCTTCCATATGCCGGTATTGGGCTGAAAACGCCTGTTTTGAAACTCTGCACAGAAAGTGTTTGCAGACTGCTGAATCCACACACTGGTTTAACTCTGGAAGTTGAGTGCACACATTGACAACCGTTCTGTTAGATACCTGCGTTTTGGATTTAGAAGCAGATATTTCCCTGTGCTTTCTGCTGTTTCTTCCATATGCCGGTATTGGGCTGAAAACGCCTGTTTTGAAACTCTTCACAGAAAGTGTTTGCAGACTGCTGAATTCACACACTGGTTTAACTCTGGAAGTTGAGTGCACACATTGACAACCGTTCTGTTAGATAGCTGCGTTTTGGATTTAGAAGCAGATATTTCCCTGTGCTTTCTGCTGTTTCTTCCATATGCCGGTATTGGGCTGAAAACGCCTGTTTTGAAACTCTGCACAGAAAGTGTTTGCAGACTGCTGAATCCACACACGGGTTTAACTCTGGAAGTGGAGTGCACACATTGACAACCGTTCTGTTAGATAGCTGCGTTTTGGATTTAGAAGCAGATATTTCCCTGTGCTTTCTGCTGTTTCTTCCATATGCCGGTATTGGGCTGAAAACGCCTGTTTTGAAACTCTGCACAGAAAGTGTTTGCAGACTGCTGAATCCACACACGGGTTTAACTCTGGAAGTTGAGTGCACACATTGACAACCGTTCTGTTAGATAGCTGGGTTTTGGATTTAGAAGCAGATATTTCCCTGTGCTTTCTGCTGTTTCTTCCATATGCCGGTATTGGGCTGAAAACGCCTGTTTTGAAACTCTGCACAGAAAGTGTTTGCAGACTGCTGAATCCACACACGGGTTTAACTCTGGAAGTGGAGTGCACACATTGACAACCGTTCTGTTAGATAGCTGCGTTTTGGATTTAGAAGCAGATATTTCCCTGTGCTTTCTGCTGTTTCTTCCATATGCCGGTATTGGGCTGAAAACGCCTGTTTTGAAACTCTGCACAGAAAGTGTTTGCAGACTGCTGAATCCACACACGGGTTTAACTCTGGAAGTTGAGTGAACACATTGACAACCGTTCTGTTAGATAGCTGCGTTTTGGATTTAGAAGCAGATATTTCCCTGTGCTTTCTGCTGTTTCTTCCATATGCCGGTATTGGGCTGAAAACGCCTGTTTTGAAACTCTGCACAGAAAGTGTTTGCAGACTGCTGAATTAAAAACACGGGTTTAACTCTGGAAGTTGAGTGCACACACTGACAACCGTTCTGTTAGATAGCTGCGTTTTGGATTTAGAAGCAGATACTTCCCTGTGCTTTCTGCTCTTTCTTCCATATGCCGGTATTGCGCTGAAAACGCCTGTTTTGAAACTCTGCACAGAAAGTGTTTGCAGACTGCTGAATCCACACACGGGTTTAACTCTGGAAGTGGAGTGCACACATTGACAAACGTTCTGTTAGATAGCTGCGTTTTGGATTTAGAAGCAGATATTTCCCTGTGCTTTCTGCTGTTTCTTCCATATGCCGGTATTGGGCTGAAAACGCCTGTTTTGAAACTCTGCACAGAAAGTGTTTGCAGACTGCTGAATCCACACACGGGTTTAACTCTGGAAGTTGAGTGCACACATTGACAACCGTTCTGTTAGATAGCTGCGTTTTGGATTTAGAAGCAGATATTTCCCTGTGCTTTCTGCTGTTTCTTCCATATGCCGGTATTGGGCTGAAAACGCCTGTTTTGAAACTCTGCACAGAAAGTGTTTGCAGACTGCTGAATCCACACACTGGTTTAACTCTGGAAGTGGAGTGCACACATTGACAACCGTTCTGTTAGATAGCTGCGTTTTGGATTTAGAAGCAGATATTTCCCTGTGCTTTCTGCTGATTCTTCCATATGCCGGTATTGGGCTGAAAACGCCGGTTTTGAAACTCTGCACAGAAAGTGTTTGCAGACTGCTGAATCCACACACGGGTTTAACTCTGGAAGTTGAGTGCACACATTGACAACCGTTCTGTTAGATAGCTGCGTTTTGGATTTAGAAGCAGATATTTCCCTGTGCTTTCTGCTGTTTCTTCCATATGCCGGTATTGGGCTGAAAACGCCTGTTTTGAAACTCTGCACAGAAAGTGTTTGCAGACGGCTGAATCCACACACGGGTTTAACTCTGGAAGTTGAGTGCACACATTGACAACCGTTCTGTTAGATAGCTGCGTTTTGGATTTAGAAGCAGATATTTCCCTGTGCTTTCTGCTGTTTCTTCCATATGCCGGTATTGGGCTGAAAACGCCTGTTTTGAAACTCTGCACAGAAAGTGTTTGCAGACTGCTGAATCCACACACTGGTTTAACTCTGGAAGTGGAGTGCACACATTGACAACCGTTCTGTTAGATAGCTGCGTTTTGGATTTAGAAGCAGATATTTCCCTGTGCTTTCTGCTGATTCTTCCATATGCCGGTATTGGGCTGAAAACGCCGGTTTTGAAACTCTGCACAGAAAGTGTTTGCAGACTGCTGAATCCAAACACGGGTTTAACTCTGGAAGTGGAGTGCACACATTGACAACCGTTCTGTTAGATAGCTGCGTTTTGGATTTAGAAGCAGATATTTCCCTGTGCTTTCTGCTGTTTCTTCCATATGCCGGTATTGGGCTGAAAACGCCTGTTTTGAAACTCTGCACAGAAAGTGTTTGCAGACTGCTGAATCCACACACTGGTTTAACTCTGGAAGTTGAGTGCACACATTGACAACCGTTCTGTTAGATAGCTGCGTTTTGGATTTAGAAGCAGATATTTCCCTGTGCTTTCTGCTGTTTCTTCCATATGCCGGTATTGGGCTGAAAACGCCTGTTTTGAAACTCTGCACAGAAAGTGTTTGCAGACTGCTGAATTCACACACGGGTTTAACTCTGGAAGTGGAGTGCACACATTGACAACCGTTCTGTTAGATAGCTGCGTTTTGGATTTAGAAGCAGATATTTCCCTGTGCTTTCTGCTGTTTCTTCCATATGCCGGTATTGGGCTGAAAACGCCTGTTTTGAAACTCTTCACAGAAAGTGTTTGCAGACTGCTGAATCCACACACTGGTTTAACTCTGGAAGTTGAGTGCACACATTGACAACCGTTCTGTTAGATAGCTGCGTTTTGGATTTAGAAGCAGATATTTCCCTGTGCTTTCTGCTGTTTCTTCCATATGCCGGTATTGGGCTGAAAACGCCTGTTTTAAAACTCTGCACAGAAAGTGTTTGCAGACTGCTGAATCCACACACGGGTTTAACTCTGGAAGTGGAGTGCACACATTGACAACCGTTCTGTTAGATAGCTGCGTTTTGGATTTAGAAGCAGATATTTCCCTGTGCTTTCTGCTGTTTCTTCCATATGCCGGTATTGGGCTGAAAACGCCTGTTTTGAAACTCTGCACAGAAAGTGTTTGCAGACTGCTGAATTCACACACGGGTTTAACTCTGGAAGTGGAGTGCACACATTGACAACCGTTCTGTTAGATAGCTGCGTTTTGGATTTAGAAGTAGATATTTCCCTGTGCTTTCTGCTGTTTCTTCCATATGCCGGTATTGGGCTGAAAACGCCTGTTTTGAAACTCTGCACAGAAAGTGTTTGCAGACTGCTGAATCCACACACGGGTTTAACTCTGGAACTTGAGTGCACACATTGACAACCGTTCTGTTAGATAGCTGCGTTTTGGATTTAGAAGCAGATATTTCCCTGTGCTTTCTGCTGTTTCTTCCATTTGCCGGTATTGGGCTGAAAACGCCTGTTTTGAAACTCTGCACAGAAAGTGTTTGCTGACTGCTGAATTCACACACGGGTTTAACTCTGGAAGTTGAGTGAACACATTGACAACCGTTCTGTTAGATAGCTGCGTTTTGGATTTAGAAGCAGATATTTCCCTGTGCTTTCTGCTGTTTCTTCCATATGCCGGTATTGGGCTGAAAACGCCTGTTTTGAAACTCTGCACAGAAAGTGTTTGCAGACGGCTGAATCCAAACACGGGTGTAACTCTGGAAGTTGAGTGCACACATTGACAACCGTTCTGTTAGATAGCTGCGTTTTGGATTTAGAAGCAGATATTTCCCTGTGCTTTCTGCTGTTTCTTCCATATGCCGGTATTGGGCTGAAAACGCCTGTTTTGAAACTCTGCACAGAAAGTGTTTGCAGACTGCTGAATTCACACACTGGTTTAACTCTGGAAGTGGAGTGCACACATTGACAACCGTTCTGTTAGATAGCTGCGTTTTGGATTTAGAAGCAGATATTTCCCTGTGCTTTCTGCTGATTCTTCCATATGCCGGTATTGGGATGAAAACGCCGGTTTTGAAACTCTGCACAGAAAGTGTTTGCAGACTGCTGAATCCACACACGGGTTTAACTCTGGAAGTGGAGTGCACACAATGACAACCGTTCTGTTAGATAGCTGCGTTTTGGATTTAGAAGCAGATATTTCCCTGTGCTTTCTGCTGTTTCTTCCATATGCCGGTATTGGGCTGAAAACGCCTGTTTTGAAACTCTGCACAGAAAGTGTTTGCAGACTGCTGAATCCACACACGGGTTTAACTCTGGAAGTTGAGTGCACACATTGACAACCGTTCTGTTAGATAGCTGGGTTTTGGAATTAGAAGCAGATATTTCCCTGTGCTTTCTGCTGTTTCTTCCATATGCCGGTATTGGGCTGAAAACGCCTGTTTTGAAACTCTGCACAGAAAGTGTTTGCAGACTGCTGAATCCACACACGGGTTTAACTCTGGAAGTTGAGTGCACACATTGACAACCGTTCTGTTAGATTGCTGCGTTTTGGATTTAGAAGCAGATATTTCCCTGTGTTTTCTGCTGTTTCTTCCATATGCCGGTATTGGGCTGAAAACGCCTGTTTTGAAACTCTGCACAGAAAGTGTTTGCTGACTGCTGAATCCACACACGGGTTTAACTCTGGAAGTGGAGTGCACACATTGACAAACGTTCTGTTAGATAGCTGCGTTTTGGATTTAGAAGCAGATATTTCCCTGTGCTTTCTGCTGTTTCTTCCATATGCCGGTATTGGGCTGAAAACGCCTGTTTTGAAACTCTGCACAGAAAGTGTTTGCAGACTGCTGAATCCACACACGGGTTTAACTCTGGAAGTTGAGTGCACACATTGACAACCGTTCTGTTAGATAGCTGCGTTTTGGATTTAGAAGCAGATATTTCCCTGTGCTTTCTGCTGTTTCTTCCATATGCCGGTATTGGGCTGAAAACGCCTGTTTTGAAACTCTGCACAGAAAGTGTTTGCAGACTGCTGAATCCACACACTGGTTTAACTCTGGAAGTGGAGTGCACACATTGACAACCGTTCTGTTAGATAGCTGCGTTTTGGATTTAGAAGCAGATATTTCCCTGTGCTTTCTGCTGATTCTTCCATATGCCGGTATTGGGCTGAAAACGCCGGTTTTGAAACTCTGCACAGAAAGTGTTTGCAGACTGCTGAATCCACACACGGGTTTAACTCTGGAAGTTGAGTGCACACATTGACAACCGTTCTGTTAGATAGCTGCGTTTTGGATTTAGAAGCAGATATTTCCCTGTGCTTTCTGCTGTTTCTTCCATATGCCGGTATTGGGCTGAAAACGCCTGTTTTGAAACTCTGCACAGAAAGTGTTTGCAGACGGCTGAATCCACACACGGGTTTAACTCTGGAAGTTGAGTGCACACATTGACAACCGTTCTGTTAGATAGCTGCGTTTTGGATTTAGAAGCGGATATTTCCCTGTGCTTTCTGCTGTTTCTTCCATATGCCGGTATTGGGCTGAAAACGCCTGTTTTGAAACTCTGCACAGAAAGTGTTTGCAGACTGCTGAATCCACACACTGGTTTAACTCTGGAAGTGGAGTGCACACATTGACAACCGTTCTGTTAGATAGCTGCGTTTTGGATTTAGAAGTAGATATTTCCCTGTGCTTTCTGCTGTTTCTTCCATATGCCGGTATTGGGCTGAAAACGCCTGTTTTGAAACTCTGCACAGAAAGTGTTTGCAGACTGCTGAATCCACACACGGGTTTAACTCTGGAAGTGGAGTGCACACATTGACAACCATTCTGTTAGATAGCTCCGTTTTGGATTTAGAAGCAGATTTTTCCCTGTGGTTTCTGTTGTTTCTTCCATATGCCGGTATTGGGCTGAAAACGCCTGTTTTGAAACTCTGCACAGAAAGTGTTTGCAGACTGCTGAATCCACACACGGGTTTAACTCTGGAAGTTGAGTGCACACATTGACAACCGTTCTGTTAGATAGCTGCGTTTTGGATTTAGAAGCAGATATTTCCCTGTGCTTTCTGCTGTTTCTTCCATATGCCGGTATTGGGCTGAAAACGCCTGTTTTGAAACTCTGCACAGAAAGTGTTTGCTGACTGCTGAATTCACACACGGGTTTAACTCTGGAAGTTGAGTGAACACATTGACAACCGTTCTGTTAGATAGCTGCGTTTTGGATTTAGAAGCAGATATTTCCCTGTGCTTTCTGCTGTTTCTTCCATATGCCGGTATTGGGCTGAAAACGCCTGTTTTGAAACTCTGCACAGAAAGTGTTTGCAGACGGCTGAATCCAAACACGGGTTTAACTTTGGAAGTTGAGTGCACACATTGACAACCGTTCTGTTAGATAGCTGCGTTTTGGATTTAGAAGCAGATATTTCCCTGTGCTTTCTGCTGTTTCTTCCATATGCCGGTATTGGGCTGAAAACGCCTGTTTTGAAACTCTGCACAGAAAGTGTTTGCAGACTGCTGAATTCACACACTGGTTTAACTCTGGAAGTGGAGTGCACACATTGACAACCGTTCTGTTAGATAGCTGCGTTTTGGATTTAGAAGCAGATATTTCCCTGTGCTTTCTGCTGATTCTTCCATATGCCGGTATTGGGATGAAAACGCCGGTTTTGAAACTCTGCACAGAAAGTGTTTGCAGACTGCTGAATCCACACACGGGTTTAACTCTGGAAGTGGAGTGCACACAATGACAACCGTTCTGTTAGATAGCTGCGTTTTGGATTTAGAAGCAGATATTTCCCTGTGCTTTCTGCTGTTTCTTCCATATGCCGGTATTGGGCTGAAAACGCCTGTTTTGAAACTCTGCACAGAAAGTGTTTGCAGACTGCTGAATCCACACACGGGTTTAACTCTGGAAGTTGAGTGCACACATTGACAACCGTTCTGTTAGATAGCTGGGTTTTGGAATTAGAAGCAGATATTTCCCTTTGCTTTCTGCTGTTTCTTCCATATGCCGGTATTGGGCTGAAAACGCCTGTTTTGAAACTCTGCACAGAAAGTGTTTGCAGACTGCTGAATCCACACACGGGTTTAACTCTGGAAGTTGAGTGCACACATTGACAACCGTTCTGTTAGATTGCTGCGTTTTGGATTTAGAAGCAGATATTTCCCTGTGCTTTCTGCTGTTTCTTCCATATGCCGGTATTGGGCTGAAAACGCCTGTTTTGAAACTCTGCACAGAAAGTGTTTGCTGACTGCTGAATTCACACACGGGTTTAACTCTGGAAGTTGAGTGAACACATTGACAACCGTTCTGTTAGATAGCTGCGTTTTGGATTTAGAAGCAGATATTTCCCTGTGCTTTCTGCTGTTTCTTCCATATGCCGGTATTGGGCTGAAAACGCCTGTTTTGAAACTCTGCACAGAAAGTGTTTGCAGACTGCTGAATCCACACACGGGTTTAACTCTGGAAGTTGAGTGCACACATTGACAACCGTTCTGTTAGATAGCTGCGTTTTGGATTTAGAAGCAGATATTTCCCTGTGCTTTCTGCTGTTTCTTCCATATGCCGGTATTGGGCTGAAAACGCCTGTTTTGAAACTCTGCACAGAAAGTGTTTGCAGACTGCTGAATCCACACACGGGTTTAACTCTGGAAGTGGAGTGCACACATTGACAAACGTTCTGTTAGATAGCTGCGTTTTGGATTTAGAAGCAGATATTTCCCTGTGCTTTCTGCTGTTTCTTCCATATGCCGGTATTGGGCTGAAAACGCCTGTTTTGAAACTCTGCACAGAAAGTGTTTGCAGACTGCTGAATCCACACACGGGTTTAACTCTGGAAGTTGAGTGCACACATTGACAACCGTTCTGTTAGATAGCTGCGTTTTGGATTTAGAAGCAGATATTTCCCTGTGCTTTCTGCTGTTTCTTCCATATGCCGGTATTGGGCTGAAAACGCCTGTTTTGAAACTCTGCACAGAAAGTGTTTGCAGACTGCTGAATCCACACACTGGTTTAACTCTGGAAGTGGAGTGCACACATTGACAACCGTTCTGTTAGATAGCTGCGTTTTGGATTTAGAAGCAGATATTTCCCTGTGCTTTCTGCTGATTCTTCCATATGCCGGTATTGGGCTGAAAACGCCGGTTTTGAAACTCTGCACAGAAAGTGTTTGCAGACTGCTGAATCCACACACGGGTTTAACTCTGGAAGTTGAGTGCACACATTGACAACCGTTCTGTTAGATAGCTGCGTTTTGGATTTAGAAGCAGATATTTCCCTGTGCTTTCTGCTGTTTCTTCCATATGCCGGTATTGGGCTGAAAACGCCTGTTTTGAAACTCTGCACAGAAAGTGTTTGCAGACGGCTGAATCCACACACGGGTTTAACTCTGGAACTTGAGTGCACACATTGACAACCGTTCTGTTAGATAGCTGCGTTTTGGATTTAGAAGCAGATATTTCCCTGTGCTTTCTGCTGTTTCTTCCATATGCCGGTATTGGGCTGAAAACGCCTGTTTTGAAACTCTGCACAGAAAGTGTTTGCAGACTGCTGAATCCACACACGGGTTTAACTCTGGAACTTGAGTGCACACATTGACAACCGTTCTGTTAGATAGCTGCGTTTTGGATTTAGAAGCAGATATTTCCCTGTGCTTTCTGCTGTTTCTTCCATATGCCGGTATTGGGCTGAAAACGCCTGTTTTGAAACTCTGCACAGAAAGTGTTTGCAGACTGCTGAATTCACACACGGGTTTAACTCTGGAAGTTGAGTGCACACATAGACAACCGTTCTGTTAGATAGCTGCGCTTTGGATTTAGAAGCAGATATTTCCCTGTGCTTTCTGCTGTTTCTTCCATATGCCGGTATTGGGCTGAAAACGCCTGTTTTGAAACTCTGCACAGAAAGTGTTTGCAGACTGCTGAATCCACACACGGGTTTAACTCTGGAACTTGAGTGCACACATTGACAACCGTTCTGTTAGATAGCTGCGTTTTGGATTTAGAAGCAGATATTTCACTGTGCTTTCTGCTGTTTCTTCCATATGCCGGTATTTGGCTGAAAACGCCTGTTTTGAAACTCTGCACAGAAAGTGTTTGCAGACTGCTGAATCCAAACACGGGTTTAACTCTGGAAGTTGAGTGCACACACTGACAACCGTTCTGTTAGATAGCTGCGTTTTGGATTTAGAAGCAGATACTTCCCTGTGCTTTCTGCTCTTTCTTCCATATGCCGGTATTGCGCTGAAAACGCCTGTTTTGAAACTCTGCACAGAAAGTGTTTGCAGACTGCTGAATCCACACACGGGTTTAACTCTGGAAGTTGAGTGCACACATTGACAACCGTTCTGTTAGATAGCTGCGTTTTGGATTTAGAAGCAGATATTTCCCTGTGCTTTCTGCTGTTTCTTCCATATGCCGGTATTGGGCTGAAAACGCCAGTTTTGAAACTCTGCACAGAAAGTGTTTGCAGAGTGCCGAATCCACACTCGGGTTTAACTCTGGAAGTTGAGTGCACACATTGACAACCGTTCTGTTAGATAGCTGCGTTTTGGATTTAGAAGCAGATATTTCCCTGTGCTTTCTGCTGTTTCTTCCATATGCCGGTATTGGGCTGAAAACGCCTGTTTTGAAACTCTGCACAGAATGTGTTTGCAGACTGCTGAATCCACACACGGGTTTAACTCTGGAAGTGGAGTGCACACATTGACAACCGTTCTGTTAGATAGCTGCGTTTTGGATTTAGAAGCAGATATTTCCCTGTGCTTTCTGCTGTTTCTTCCATATGCCGGTATTGGGCTGAAAACGCCTGTTTTGAAACTCTGCACAGAAAGTGTTTGCAGACTGCTGAATCCAAACACGGGTTTAACTCTGGAAGTTGAGTGCACACATTGACAACCGTTCTGTTAGATAGCTGCGTTTTGGATTTAGAAGCAGATATTTCCCTGTGTTTTCTGCTGTTTCTTCCATATGCCGGTATTGGGCTGAAAACGCCTGTTTTGAAACTCTGCACAGAAAGTGTTTGCAGACTGCTGAATCCAAACACGGGTTTAACTCTGGAACTTGAGTGCACACATTGACAACCGTTCTGTTAGATAGCTGCGTTTTGGATTTAGAAGCAGATATTTCCCTGTGCTTTCTGCTGTTTCTTCCAAATGCCGGTATTGGGCTGAAAACGCCTGTTTTGAAACTCTGCACAGAAAGTGTTTGCAGACTGCTGAATCCACACACTGGTTTAACTCTGGAAGTTGAGTGCACACATTGACAACCGTTCTGTTAGATAGCTGCGTTTTGGATTTAGAAGCAGATATTTCCCTGTGCTTTCTGCTGTTTCTTCCATATGCCGGTATTGGGCTGAAAACGCCTGTTTTGAAACTCTGCACAGAAAGTGTTTGCAGACTGCTGAATTCACACACGGGTTTAACTCTGGAAGTGGAGTGCACACATTGACAACCGTTCTGTTAGATAGCTGCGTTTTGGATTTAGAAGCAGATATTTCCCTGTGCTTTCTGCTGTTTCTTCCATATGCCGGTATTGGGCTGAAAACGCCTGTTTTGAAACTCTTCACAGAAAGTGTTTGCAGACTGCTGAATTCACACACTGGTTTAACTCTGGAAGTTGAGTGCACACATTGACAACCGTTCTGTTAGATAGCTGCGTTTTGGATTTAGAAGCAGATATTTCCCTGTGCTTTCTGCTGTTTCTTCCATATGCCGGTATTGGGCTGAAAACGCCTGTTTTGAAACTCTGCACAGAAAGTGTTTGCAGACTGCTGAATCCACACACGGGTTTAACTCTGGAAGTGGAGTGCACACATTGACAACCGTTCTGTTAGATAGCTGCGTTTTGGATTTAGAAGCAGATATTTCCCTGTGCTTTCTGCTGTTTCTTCCATATGCCGGTATTGGGCTGAAAACGCCTGTTTTGAAACTCTGCACAGAAAGTGTTTGCAGACTGCTGAATCCACACACGGGTTTAACTCTGGAAGTTGAGTGCACACATTGACAACCGTTCTGTTAGATAGCTGGGTTTTGGATTTAGAAGCAGATATTTCCCTGTGCTTTCTGCTGTTTCTTCCATATGCCGGTATTGGGCTGAAAACGCCTGTTTTGAAACTCTGCACAGAAAGTGTTTGCAGACTGCTGAATCCACACACGGGTTTAACTCTGGAAGTGGAGTGCACACATTGACAACCGTTCTGTTAGATAGCTGCGTTTTGGATTTAGAAGCAGATATTTCCCTGTGCTTTCTGCTGTTTCTTCCATATGCCGGTATTGGGCTGAAAACGCCTGTTTTGAAACTCTGCACAGAAAGTGTTTGCAGACTGCTGAATCCAAACACGGGTTTAACTCTGGAAGTTGAGTGCACACACTGACAACCGTTCTGTTAGATAGCTGCGTTTTGGATTTAGAAGCAGATACTTCCCTGTGCTTTCTGCTCTTTCTTCCATATGCCGGTATTGCGCTGAAAACGCCTGTTTTGAAACTCTGCACAGAAAGTGTTTGCAGACTGCTGAATCCACACACGGGTTTAACTCTGGAAGTTGAGTGCACACATTGACAACCGTTCTGTTAGATAGCTGCGTTTTGGATTTAGAAGCAGATATTTCCCTGTGCTTTCTGCTGTTTCTTCCATATGCCGGTATTGGGCTGAAAACGCCAGTTTTGAAACTCTGCACAGAAAGTGTTTGCAGAGTGCCGAATCCACACTCGGGTTTAACTCTGGAAGTTGAGTGCACACATTGACAACCGTTCTGTTAGATAGCTGCGTTTTGGATTTAGAAGCAGATATTTCCCTGTGTTTTCTGCTGTTTCTTCCATATGCCGGTATTGGGCTGAAAACGCCTGTTTTGAAACTCTGCACAGAAAGTGTTTGCAGACTGCTGAATCCACACACGGGTTTAACTCTGGACGTTGAGTGCACACATTGACAACCGTTCTGTTAGATAGCTGCGTTTTGGATTTAGAAGCAGATATTTCCCTGTGCTTTCTGCTGTTTCTTCCATATGCCGGTATTGGGCTGAAAACGCCAGTTTTGAAACCCTGCACAGAAAGTGTTTGCAGAGTGCCGAATCCACACTCGGGTTTAACTCTGGAAGTTGAGTGCACACATTGACAACCGTTCTGTTAGATAGCTGCGTTTTGGATTTAGAAGCAGATATTTCCCTGTGTTTTCTGCTGTTTCTTCCATATGCCGGTATTGGGCTGAAAACGCCTGTTTTGAAACTCTGCACAGAAAGTGTTTGCAGACTGCTGAATCCAAACACGGGTTTAACTCTCGAACTTGAGTGCACACATTGACAACCGTTCTGTTAGATAGCTGCGTTTTGGATTTAGAAGCAGATATTTCCCTGTGCTTTCTGCTGTTTCTTCCAAATGCCGGTATTGGGCTGAAAACGCCTGTTTTGAAACTCTGCACAGAAAGTGTTTGCAGACTGCTGAATCCACACACTGGTTTAACTCTGGAAGTTGAGTGCACACATTGACAACCGTTCTGTTAGATAGCTGCGTTTTGGATTTAGAAGCAGATATTTCCCTGTGCTTTCTGCTGTTTCTTCCATATGCCGGTATTGGGCTGAAAACGCCTGTTTTGAAACTCTGCACAGAAAGTGTTTGCAGACTGCTGAATTCACACACGGGTTTAACTCTGGAAGTGGAGTGCACACATTGACAACCGTTCTGTTAGATAGCTGCGTTTTGGATTTAGAAGCAGATATTTCCCTGTGCTTTCTGCTGTTTCTTCCATATGCCGGTATTGGGCTGAAAACGCCTGTTTTGAAACTCTTCACAGAAAGTGTTTGCAGACTGCTGAATCCACACACGGGTTTAACTCTGGAAGTGGAGTGCACACATTGACAACCGTTCTGTTAGATAGCTGCGTTTTGGATTTAGAAGCAGATATTTCCCTGTGCTTTCTGCTGTTTCTTCCATATGCCGGTATTGGGCTGAAAACGCCTGTTTTGAAACTCTGCACAGAAAGTGTTTGCAGACTGCTGAATCCAAACACGGGTTTAACTCTGGAACTTGAGTGCACACACTGACAACCGTTCTGTTAGATAGCTGCGTTTTGGATTTAGAAGCAGATACTTCCCTGTGCTTTCTGCTCTTTCTTCCATATGCCGGTATTGCGCTGAAAACGCCTGTTTTGAAACTCTGCACAGAAAGTGTTTGCAGACTGCTGAATCCACACACGGGTTTAACTCTGGAAGTTGAGTGCACACATTGACAACCGTTCTGTTAGATAGCTGCGTTTTGGATTTAGAAGCAGATATTTCCCTGTGCTTTCTGCTGTTTCTTCCATATGCCGGTATTGGGCTGAAAACGCCAGTTTTGAAACTCTGCACAGAAAGTGTTTGCAGAGTGCCGAATCCACACTCGGGTTTAACTCTGGAAGTTGAGTGCACACATTGACAACCGTTCTGTTAGATAGCTGCGTTTTGGATTTAGAAGCAGATATTTCCCTGTGCTTTCTGCTGTTTCTTCCATAAGCCGGTATTGGGCTGAAAACGCCTGTTTTGAAACTCTGCACAGAAAGTGTTTGCAGACTGCTGAATCCACACACTTGTTTAACTCTGGAAGTTGAGTGCACACATTGACAACCGTTCTGTTAGATAGCTGCGTTTTGGATTTAGAAGCAGATATTTCCCTGTGCTTTCTGCTGTTTCTTCCATATGCCGGTATTGGGCTGAAAACGCCTGTTTGGAAACTCTGCACAGAAAGTGTTTGCAGGCTCCTGAATCCACACACGGGTTTAACTCTGGAAGTTGAGTGCACACATTGACAACCGTTCTGTTAGATAGCTGCGTTTTGGATTTAGAAGCAGATATTTCCCTGTGCTTTCTGCTGTTTCTTCTATATGCCGGTATTGGGCTGAAAACGCCTGTTTTGAAACTCTGCACAGAAAGTGTTTGCAGACTGCTGAATCCACACACCGGTTTAATTCTGGAAGTGGAGTGCACACATTGACAACCGTTCTGTTAGATAGCTGCGTTTTGGATTTAGAAGCAGATATTTCCCTGTGCTTTCTGCTGTTTCTTCCATATGCCGGTATTGGGCTGAAAACGCCTGTTTTGAAACTCTGCACAGAAAGTGTTTGCAGACTGCTGAATTCACACACGGGTTTAACTCTGGAAGTTGAGTGCACACATTGACAACCGTTCTGTTAGATAGCTGCGTTTTGGATTTAGAAGTACATATTTCCCTGTGCTTTCTGCTGTTTCTTCCATATGCCGGTATTGGGCTGAAAACGCCTGTTTTGAAACTCTGCACAGAAAGTGTTTGCAGACTGCTGAATCCAAACACGGGTTTAACTCTGGAACTTGAGTGCACACATTGACAACCGTTCTGTTAGATAGCTGCGTTTTGGATTTAGAAGCAGATATTTCCCTGGGCTTTCTGCTGTTTCTTCCATATGCCGGTATTGGGCTGAAAACGCCTGATTTGAAACTCTGCACAGAAAGTGTTTGCAGACTGCTGAATCCACACACGGGTTTAACTCTGGAAGTTGAGTGCACACATTGACAACCGTTCTGTTAGATGGCTGCGTTTTGGATTTAGAAGCAGATATTTCCCTGTGCTTTCTGCTGTTTCTTCCATATGCCGGTATTGGGCTGAAAACGCCTGTTTTGAAACTCTGCACAGAAAGTGTTTGCAGACTGCTGAATCCAAACACGGGTTTAACTCTGGAACTTGAGTGCACACATTGACAACCGTTCTGTTAGATAGCTGCGTTTTGGATTTAGAAGCAGTATTTCCCTGTGCTTTCTGCTGTTTCTTCCATATGCCGGTATTGGGCTGAAAACGCCTGTTTTGAAACTCTGCACAGAAAGTGTTTGCAGACTGCTGAATTCACACACTGGTTTAACTCTGGAAGTGGAGTGCACACATTGACAACCGTTCTGTTAGATAGCTGCGTTTTGGATTTAGAAGCAGATATTTCCCTGTGCTTTCTGCTGATTCTTCCATATGCCGGTATTGGGATGAAAACGCCGGTTTTGAAACTCTGCACAGAAAGTGTTTGCAGACTGCTGAATCCACACACGGGTTTAACTCTGGAAGTGGAGTGCACACAATGACAACCGTTCTGTTAGATAGCTGCGTTTTGGATTTAGAAGCAGATATTTCCCTGTGCTTTCTGCTGTTTCTTCCATATGCCGGTATTGGGCTGAAAACGCCTGTTTTGAAACTCTGCACAGAAAGTGTTTGCAGACTGCTGAATCCACACACGGGTTTAACTCTGGAAGTTGAGTGCACACATTGACAACCGTTCTGTTAGATAGCTGGGTTTTGGAATTAGAAGCAGATATTTCCCTGTGCTTTCTGCTGTTTCTTCCATATGCCGGTATTGGGCTGAAAACGCCTGTTTTGAAACTCTGCACAGAAAGTGTTTGCAGACTGCTGAATCCACACACGGGTTTAACTCTGGAAGTTGAGTGCACACATTGACAACCGTTCTGTTAGATTGCTGCGTTTTGGATTTAGAAGCAGATATTTCCCTGTGCTTTCTGCTGTTTCTTCCATATGCCGGTATTGGGCTGAAAACGCCTGTTTTGAAACTCTGCACAGAAAGTGTTTGCTGACTGCTGAATTCACACACGGGTTTAACTCTGGAAGTTGAGTGAACACATTGACAACCGTTCTGTTAGATAGCTGCGTTTTGGATTTAGAAGCAGATATTTCCCTGTGCTTTCTGCTGTTTCTTCCATATGCCGGTATTGGGCTGAAAACGCCTGTTTTGAAACTCTGCACAGAAAGTGTTTCCAGACTGCTGAATCCACACACGGGTTTAACTCTGGAAGTTGAGTGCACACATTGACAACCGTTCTGTTAGATAGCTGGGTTTTGGATTTAGAAGCAGATATTTCCCTGTGCTTTCTGCTGTTTCTTCCATATGCCGGTATTGGGCTGAAAACGCCTGTTTTGAAACTCTGCACAGAAAGTGTTTGCAGACTGCTGAATCCACACACGGGTTTAACTCTGGAAGTGGAGTGCACACATTGACAAACGTTCTGTTAGATAGCTGCGTTTTGGATTTAGAAGCAGATATTTCCCTGTGCTTTCTGCTGTTTCTTCCATATGCCGGTATTGGGCTGAAAACGCCTGTTTTGAAACTCTGCACAGAAAGTGTTTGCAGACTGCTGAATCCACACACGGGTTTAACTCTGGAAGTTGAGTGCACACATTGACAACCGTTCTGTTAGATAGCTGCGTTTTGGATTTAGAAGCAGATATTTCCCTGTGCTTTCTGCTGTTTCTTCCATATGCCGGTATTGGGCTGAAAACGCCTGTTTTGAAACTCTGCACAGAAAGTGTTTGCAGACTGCTGAATCCACACACTGGTTTAACTCTGGAAGTGGAGTGCACACATTGACAACCGTTCTGTTAGATAGCTGCGTTTTGGATTTAGAAGCAGATATTTCCCTGTGCTTTCTGCTGATTCTTCCATATGCCGGTATTGGGCTGAAAACGCCGGTTTTGAAACTCTGCACAGAAAGTGTTTGCAGACTGCTGAATCCACACACGGGTTTAACTCTGGAAGTTGAGTGCACACATTGACAACCGTTCTGTTAGATAGCTGCGTTTTGGATTTAGAAGCAGATATTTCCCTGTGCTTTCTGCTGTTTCTTCCATATGCCGGTATTGGGCTGAAAACGCCTGTTTTGAAACTCTGCACAGAAAGTGTTTGCAGACGGCTGAATCCACACACGGGTTTAACTCTGGAACTTGAGTGCACACATTGACAACCGTTCTGTTAGATAGCTGCGTTTTGGATTTAGAAGCAGATATTTCCCTGTGCTTTCTGCTGTTTCTTCCATATGCCGGTATTGGGCTGAAAACGCCTGTTTTGAAACTCTGCACAGAAAGTGTTTGCAGACTGCTGAATCCACACACGGGTTTAACTCTGGAACTTGAGTGCACACATTGACAACCGTTCTGTTAGATAGCTGCGTTTTGGATTTAGAAGCAGATATTTCCCTGTGCTTTCTGCTGTTTCTTCCATATGCCGGTATTGGGCTGAAAACGCCTGTTTTGAAACTCTGCACAGAAAGTGTTTGCAGACTGCTGAATTCACACACGGGTTTAACTCTGGAAGTTGAGTGCACACATAGACAACCGTTCTGTTAGATAGCTGCGCTTTGGATTTAGAAGCAGATATTTCCCTGTGCTTTCTGCTGTTTCTTCCATATGCCGGTATTGGGCTGAAAACGCCTGTTTTGAAACTCTGCACAGAAAGTGTTTGCAGACTGCTGAATCCACACACGGGTTTAACTCTGGAACTTGAGTGCACACATTGACAACCGTTCTGTTAGATAGCTGCGTTTTGGATTTAGAAGCAGATATTTCACTGTGCTTTCTGCTGTTTCTTCCATATGCCGGTATTTGGCTGAAAACGCCTGTTTTGAAACTCTGCACAGAAAGTGTTTGCAGACTGCTGAATCCAAACACGGGTTTAACTCTGGAAGTTGAGTGCACACACTGACAACCGTTCTGTTAGATAGCTGCGTTTTGGATTTAGAAGCAGATACTTCCCTGTGCTTTCTGCTCTTTCTTCCATATGCCGGTATTGCGCTGAAAACGCCTGTTTTGAAACTCTGCACAGAAAGTGTTTGCAGACTGCTGAATCCACACACGGGTTTAACTCTGGAAGTTGAGTGCACACATTGACAACCGTTCTGTTAGATAGCTGCGTTTTGGATTTAGAAGCAGATATTTCCCTGTGCTTTCTGCTGTTTCTTCCATATGCCGGTATTGGGCTGAAATCGCCAGTTTTGAAACTCTGCACAGAAAGTGTTTGCAGAGTGCCGAATCCACACTCGGGTTTAAACTCTGGAAGTTGAGTGCACACATTGACAAACGTTCTGTTAGATAGCTGCGTTTTGGATTTAGAAGCAGATATTTCCCTGTGCTTTCTGCTGTTTCTTCCATATGCCGGTATTGGGCTGAAAACGCCTGTTTTGAAACTCTGCACAGAATGTGTTTGCAGACTGCTGAATCCACACACGGGTTTAACTCTGGAAGTGGAGTGCACACATTGACAACCGTTCTGTTAGATAGCTGCGTTTTGGATTTAGAAGCAGATATTTCCCTGTGCTTTCTGCTGTTTCTTCCATATGCCGGTATTGGGCTGAAAAACGCCTGTTTTGAAACTCTGCACAGAAAGTGTTTGCAGGACTGCTGAATCCAAACACGGGTTTAACTCTGGAAGTTGAGTGCACACATTGACAACCGTTCTGTTAGATAGCTGCGTTTTGGATTTAGAAGCAGATATTTCCCTGTGTTTTCTGCTGTTTCTTCCATATGCCGGTATTGGGCTGAAAACGCCTGTTTTGAAACTCTGCACAGAAAGTGTTTGCAGACTGCTGAAATCCAAACACGGGTTTAACTCTGGAACTTGAGTGCACACATTGACAACCGTTCTGTTAGATAGCTGCGTTTTGGATTTAGAAGCAGATATTTCCCTGTGCTTTCTGCTGTTTCTTCCAAATGCCGGTATTGGGCTGAAAACGCCTGTTTTGAAACTCTGCACAGAAAGTGTTTGCAGACTGCTGAATCCACCACACTGGTTTAACTCTGGAAGTTGAGTGCACACATTGACAACCGTTCTGTTAGATAGCTGCGTTTTGGATTTAGAAGCAGATATTTCCCTGTGCTTTCTGCTGTTTCTTCCATATGCCGGTATTGGGCTGAAAACGCCTGTTTTGAAACTCTGCACAGAAAGTGTTTGCAGACTGCTGAATTCACACACGGGTTTAACTCTGGAAGTGGAGTGCACACATTGACAACCGTTCTGTTAGATAGCTGCGTTTTGGATTTAGAAGCAGATATTTCCCTGTGCTTTCTGCTGTTTCTTCCATATGCCGGTATTGGGCTGAAAAACGCCTGTTTTGAAACTCTTCACAGAAAGTGTTTGCAGACTGCTGAATTCACACACTGGTTTAACTCTGGAAGTTGAGTGCACACATTGACAACCGTTCTGTTAGATAGCTGCGTTTTGGATTTAGAAGCAGATATTTCCCTGTGCTTTCTGCTGTTTCTTCCATATGCCGGTATTGGGCTGAAAACGCCTGTTTTGAAACTCTGCACAGAAAGTGTTTGCAGACTGCTGAATCCACACACGGGTTTAACTCTGGAAGTGGAGTGCACACATTGACAACCGTTCTGTTAGATAGCTGCGTTTTGGATTTAGAAGCAGATATTTCCCTGTGCTTTTCTGCTGTTTCTTCCATATGCCGGTATTGGGCTGAAAACGCCTGTTTTGAAAACTCTGCACAGAAAGTGTTTGCAGACTGCTGAATCCACACACGGGTTTAACTCTGGAAGTTGAGTGCACACATTGACAACCGTTCTGTTAGATAGCTGGGTTTTGGATTTAGAAGCAGATATTTCCCTGTGCTTTCTGCTGTTTCTTCCATATGCCGGTATTGGGCTGAAAACGCCTGTTTTGAAACTCTGCACAGAAAGTGTTTGCAGACTGCTGAATCCACACACGGGTTTAACTCTGGAAGTGGAGTGCACACATTGACAACCGTTCTGTTAGATAGCTGCGTTTTGGATTTAGAAGCAGATATTTCCCTGTGCTTTCTGCTGTTTCTTCCATATGCCGGTATTGGGCTGAAAACGCCTGTTTTGAAACTCTGCACAGAAAGTGTTTGCAGACTGCTGAATCCAAACACGGGTTTAACTCTGGAAGTTGAGTGCACACACTGACAACCGTTCTGTTAGATAGCTGCGTTTTGGATTTAGAAGCAGATACTTCCCTGTGCTTTCTGCTCTTTCTTTCCATACTTCCATATGCCGGTATTGCGCTGAAAACGCCTGTTTTGAAACTCTGCACAGAAAGTGTTTGCAGACTGCTGAATCCACACACGGGTTTAACTCTGGAAGTTGAGTGCACACATTGACAACCGTTCTGTTAGATAGCTGCGTTTTGGATTTAGAAGCAGATATTTCCCTGTGCTTTCTGCTGTTTCTTCCATATGCCGGTATTGGGCTGAAAACGCCAGTTTTGAAACTCTGCACAGAAAGTGTTTGCAGAGTGCCGAATCCACACTCGGGTTTAACTCTGGAAGTTGAGTGCACACATTGACAACCGTTCTGTTAGATAGCTGCGTTTTGGATTTAGAAGCAGATATTTCCCTGTGTTTTCTGCTGTTTCTTCCATATGCCGGTATTGGGCTGAAAACGCCTGTTTTGAAACTCTGCACAGAAAGTGTTTGCAGACTGCTGAATCCACACACGGGTTTAACTCTGGACGTTGAGTGCACACATTGACAACCGTTCTGTTAGATAGCTGCGTTTTGGATTTAGAAGCAGATATTTCCCTGTGCTTTCTGCTGTTTCTTCCATATGCCGGTATTGGGCTGAAAACGCCAGTTTTGAAACCCTGCACAGAAAGTGTTTGCAGAGTGCCGAATCCACACTCGGGTTTAACTCTGGAAGTTGAGTGCACACATTGACAACCGTTCTGTTAGATAGCTGCGTTTTGGATTTAGAAGCAGATATTTCCCTGTGTTTTCTGCTGTTTCTTCCATATGCCGGTATTGGGCTGAAAACGCCTGTTTTGAAACTCTGCACAGAAAGTGTTTGCAGACTGCTGAATCCAAACACGGGTTTAACTCTCGAACTTGAGTGCACACATTGACAACCGTTCTGTTAGATAGCTGCGTTTTGGATTTAGAAGCAGATATTTCCCTGTGCTTTCTGCTGTTTCTTCCAAATGCCGGTATTGGGCTGAAAACGCCTGTTTTGAAACTCTGCACAGAAAGTGTTTGCAGACTGCTGAATCCACACACTGGTTTAACTCTGGAAGTTGAGTGCACACATTGACAACCGTTCTGTTAGATAGCTGCGTTTTGGATTTAGAAGCAGATATTTCCCTGTGCTTTCTGCTGTTTCTTCCATATGCCGGTATTGGGCTGAAAACGCCTGTTTTGAAACTCTGCACAGAAAGTGTTTGCAGACTGCTGAATTCACACACGGGTTTAACTCTGGAAGTGGAGTGCACACATTGACAACCGTTCTGTTAGATAGCTGCGTTTTGGATTTAGAAGCAGATATTTCCCTGTGCTTTCTGCTGTTTCTTCCATATGCCGGTATTGGGCTGAAAACGCCTGTTTTGAAACTCTTCACAGAAAGTGTTTGCAGACTGCTGAATCCACACACGGGTTTAACTCTGGAAGTGGAGTGCACACATTGACAACCGTTCTGTTAGATAGCTGCGTTTTGGATTTAGAAGCAGATATTTCCCTGTGCTTTCTGCTGTTTCTTCCATATGCCGGTATTGGGCTGAAAACGCCTGTTTTGAAACTCTGCACAGAAAGTGTTTGCAGACTGCTGAATCCAAACACGGGTTTAACTCTGGAACTTGAGTGCACACACTGACAACCGTTCTGTTAGATAGCTGCGTTTTGGATTTAGAAGCAGATACTTCCCTGTGCTTTCTGCTCTTTCTTCCATATGCCGGTATTGCGCTGAAAACGCCTGTTTTGAAACTCTGCACAGAAAGTGTTTGCAGACTGCTGAATCCACACACGGGTTTAACTCTGGAAGTTGAGTGCACACATTGACAACCGTTCTGTTAGATAGCTGCGTTTTGGATTTAGAAGCAGATATTTCCCTGTGCTTTCTGCTGTTTCTTCCATATGCCGGTATTGGGCTGAAAACGCCAGTTTTGAAACTCTGCACAGAAAGTGTTTGCAGAGTGCCGAATCCACACTCGGGTTTAACTCTGGAAGTTGAGTGCACACATTGACAACCGTTCTGTTAGATAGCTGCGTTTTGGATTTAGAAGCAGATATTTCCCTGTGCTTTCTGCTGTTTCTTCCATAAGCCGGTATTGGGCTGAAAACGCCTGTTTTGAAACTCTGCACAGAAAGTGTTTGCAGACTGCTGAATCCACACACTTGTTTAACTCTGGAAGTTGAGTGCACACATTGACAACCGTTCTGTTAGATAGCTGCGTTTTGGATTTAGAAGCAGATATTTCCCTGTGCTTTCTGCTGTTTCTTCCATATGCCGGTATTGGGCTGAAAACGCCTGTTTGGAAACTCTGCACAGAAAGTGTTTGCAGGCTCCTGAATCCACACACGGGTTTAACTCTGGAAGTTGAGTGCACACATTGACAACCGTTCTGTTAGATAGCTGCGTTTTGGATTTAGAAGCAGATATTTCCCTGTGCTTTCTGCTGTTTCTTCTATATGCCGGTATTGGGCTGAAAACGCCTGTTTTGAAACTCTGCACAGAAAGTGTTTGCAGACTGCTGAATCCACACACCGGTTTAATTCTGGAAGTGGAGTGCACACATTGACAACCGTTCTGTTAGATAGCTGCGTTTTGGATTTAGAAGCAGATATTTCCCTGTGCTTTCTGCTGTTTCTTCCATATGCCGGTATTGGGCTGAAAACGCCTGTTTTGAAACTCTGCACAGAAAGTGTTTGCAGACTGCTGAATTCACACACGGGTTTAACTCTGGAAGTTGAGTGCACACATTGACAACCGTTCTGTTAGATAGCTGCGTTTTGGATTTAGAAGTAGATATTTCCCTGTGCTTTCTGCTGTTTCTTCCATATGCCGGTATTGGGCTGAAAACGCCTGTTTTGAAACTCTGCACAGAAAGTGTTTGCAGACTGCTGAATCCAAACACGGGTTTAACTCTGGAACTTGAGTGCACACATTGACAACCGTTCTGTTAGATAGCTGCGTTTTGGATTTAGAAGCAGTATTTCCCTGTGCTTTCTGCTGTTTCTTCCATATGCCGGTATTGGGCTGAAAACGCCTGTTTTGAAACTCTGCACAGAAAGTGTTTGCAGACTGCTGAATCCACACACTGGTTTAACTCTGGAAGTGGAGTGCACACATTGACAACCGTTCTGTTAGATAGCTGCGTTTTGGATTTAGAAGCAGATATTTCCCTGTGCTTTCTGCTGTTTCTTCCATATGCCGGTATTGGGCTGAAAACGCCTGTTTTGAAACTCTGCACAGAAAGTGTTTGCAGACTGCTGAATTCACACACGGGTTTAACTCTGGAAGTTGAGTGCACACATTGACAACCGTTCTGTTAGATAGCTGCGTTTTGGATTTAGAAGTAGATATTTCCCTGTGCTTTCTGCTGTTTCTTCCATATGCCGGTATTGGGCTGAAAACGCCTGTTTTGAAACTCTGCACAGAAAGTGTTTGCAGACTGCTGAATCCAAACACGGGTTTAACTCTGGAACTTGAGTGCACACATTGACAACCGTTCTGTTAGATAGCTGCGTTTTGGATTTAGAAGCAGATATTTCCCTGTGCTTTCTGCTGATTCTTCCATATGCCGGTATTGGGCTGAAAACGCCTGTTTTGAAACTCTGCACAGAAAGTGTTTGCAGACTGCTGAATTCACACACGGGTTTAACTCTGGAAGTGGAGTGCACACATTGACAACCGTTCTGTTAGATAGCTGCGTTTTGGATTTAGAAGCAGATATTTCCCTGTGCTTTCTGCTGTTTCTTCCATATGCCGGTATTGGGCTGAAAACGCCTGTTTTGAAACTCTGCACAGAAAGTATTTGCAGACTGCTGAATCCACACACTTGTTTAACTCTGGAAGTTGAGTGCACACATTGACAACCGTTCTGTTAGATAGCTGCGTTTTGGATTTAGAAGCAGATATTTCCCTGTGCTTTCTGCTGTTTCTTCCATATGCCGGTATTGGGCTAAAAACGCCTGTTTGGAAACTCTGCACAGAAAGTGTTTGCAGACTGCTGAATCCACACACGGGTTTAACTCTGGAAGTGGAGTGCACACATTGACAACCGTTCTGTTAGATAGCTGCGTTTTGGATTTAGAAGCAGATATTTCCCTGTGCTTTCTGCTGTTTCTTCCATATGCCGGTATTGGGCTGAAAACGCCTGTTTTGAAACTCTGCACAGAAAGTGTTTGCAGACTGCTGAATCCAAACACGGGTTTAACTCTGGAAGTGGAGTGCACACATTGACAACCGTTCTGTTAGATAGCTGCGTTTTGGATTTAGAAGCAGATATTTCCCTGTGCTTTCTGCTGTTTCTTCCATATGCCGGTATTGGGCTGAAAACGCCTGTTTTGAAACTCTGCACAGAAAGTGTTTGCAGACTGCTGAATCCACACACGGGTTTAACTCTGGAAGTGGAGTGCACACATTGACAACCGTTCTGTTAGATAGCTGCGTTTTGGATTTAGAAGCAGATATTTCCCTGTGCTTTCTGCTGTTTCTTCCATATGCCGGTATTGGGCTGAAAACGCCTGTTTTGAAACTCTGCACAGAAAGTGTATGCAGACTGCTGAATCCACACACGGGTTTAACTCTGGAAGTTGAGTGCACACATTGACAACCGTTCTGTTAGATAGCTGCGTTTTGGATTTAGAAGCAGATATTTCCCTGTGCTTTCTCCTGTTTCTTCCATATGCCGGTATTGGGCTGAAAACGCCTGTTTTGAAACTCTGCACAGAAAGTGTTTGCAGACTGCTGAATCCACACACGGGTTTAACTCTGGAAGTGGAGTGCACACATTGACAACCGTTCTGTTAGATAGCTGCGTTTTGGATTTAGAAGCAGATATTTCCCTGTGCTTTCTGCTGATTCTTCCATATGCCGGTATTGGGCTGAAAACGCCTGTTTTCAAACTCTGCACAGAAAGTGTTTGCAGACTGCTGAATCCACACACGGGTTTAACTCTGGAAGTGGAGTGCACACATTGACAACCGTTCTGTTAGATAGCTGCGTTTTGGATTTAGAAGCAGATATTTCCCTGTGCTTTCTGCTGTTTCTTCCATATGCCGGTATTGGGCTGAAAACGCCTGTTTTGAAACTCTGCACAGAAAGTGTTTGCAGACTGCTGAATCCACACACGGGTTTAACTCTGGAAGTGGAGTGCACACATTGACAACCGTTCTGTTAGATAGCTGCATTTTGGATTTAGAAGCAGATATTTCCCTGTGCTTTCTGCTGTTTCTTCCATATGCCGGTATTGGGCTGAAAACGCCTGTTTTGAAACTCTGCACAGAAAGTGTTTGCAGACTGCTGAATCCACACACGGGTTTAACTCTGGAAGTTGAGTGCACACATTGACAACCGTTCTGTTAGATAGCTGCGTTTTGGATTTAGAAGTAGATATTTCCCTGTGCTTTCTGCTGTTTCTTCCATATGCCGGTATTGGGCTGAAAACGCCTGTTTTGAAACTCTGCACAGAAAGTGTTTGCAGACTGCTGAATCCAAACACGGGTTTAACTCTGGAACTTGAGTGAACACATTGACAACCGTTCTGTTAGATAGCTGCGTTTTGGATTTAGAAGCAGATATTTCCCTGTGCTTTCTGCTGATTCTTCCATATGCCGGTATTGGGCTGAAAACGCCTGTTTTGAAACTCTGCACAGAAAGTGTTTGCAGACTGCTGAATCCACACACGGGTTTAACTCTGGAAGTGGAGTGCACACATTGACAACCGTTCTGTTAGATAGCTGCGTTTTGGATTTAGAAGCAGATATTTCCCTGTGCTTTCTGCTGTTTCTTCCATATGCCGGTATTGGGCTGAAAACGCCTGTTTTGAAACTCTGCACAGAAAGTGTTTGCAGACTGCTGAATCCACACACGGGTTTAACTCTGGAAGTTGAGTGCACACATTGACAACCGTTCTGTTAGATAGCTGGGTTTTGGATTTAGAAGCAGATATTTCCCTGTGCTTTCTGCTGTTTCTTCCATATGCCGGTATAGGGCTGAAAACGCCTGTTTTGAAACTCTGCACAGAAAGTGATTGCAGGCTCCTGAATCCACACACGGGTTTAACTCTGGAAGTTGAGTGCACACATTGACAACCGTTCTGTTAGATAGCTGCGTTTTGGATTTAGAAGCAGATATTTCCCTGTGCTTTCTGCTGTTTCTTCCATATGCCGGTATTGGGCTGAAAACGCCTGTTTTGAAACTCTGCACAGAAAGTGTTTGCAGACTGCTGAATCCACACACCGGTTTAATTCTGGAAGTGGAGTGCACACATTGACAACCGTTCTGTTAGATAGCTGCGTTTTGGATTTAGAAGCAGATATTTCCCTGTGCTTTCTGCTGTTTCTTCCATATGCCGGTATTGGGCTGAAAACGCCTGTTTTGAAACTCTGCACAGAAAGTGTTTGCAGACTGCTGAATTCACACACGGGTTTAACTCTGGAAGTTGAGTGCACACATTGACAACCGTTCTGTTAGATAGCTGCGTTTTGGATTTAGAAGTAGATATTTCCCTGTGCTTTCTGCTGTTTCTTCCATATGCCGGTATTGGGCTGAAAACGCCTGTTTTGAAACTCTGCACAGAAAGTGTTTGCAGGCTCCTGAATCCACACACGGGTTTAACTCTGGAAGTTGAGTGCCCACATTGAGAACCGTTCTGTTAGATAGCTGCGTTTTGGATTTAGAAGCAGATATTTCCCTGTGCTTTCTGCTGTTTCTTCCATATGCCGGTATTGGGCTGAAAACGCCTGTTTTGAAACTCTGCACAGAAAGTGTTTGCAGACTGCTGAATCCACACACCGGTTTAATTCTGGAAGTGGAGTGCACACATTGACAACCGTTCTGTTAGATAGCTGCGTTTTGGATTTAGAAGCAGATATTTCCCTGTGCTTTCTGCTGTTTCTTCCATATGCCGGTATTGGGCTGAAAACGCCTGTTTAGAAACTCTGCACAGAAAGTGTTTGCAGACTGCTGAATTCACACACGGGTTTAACTCTGGAAGTTGAGTGCACACATTGACAACCGTTCTGTTAGATAGCTGCGTTTTGGATTTAGAAGTAGATATTTCCCTGTGCTTTCTGCTGTTTCTTCCATATGCCGGTATTGGGCTGAAAACGCCTGTTTTGAAACTCTGCACAGAAAGTGTTTGCAGACTGCTGAATCCAAACACGGGTTTAACTCTGGAACTTGAGTGCACACATTGACAACCGTTCTGTTAGATAGCTGCGTTTTGGATTTAGAAGCAGATATTTCCCTGTGCTTTCTGCTGATTCTTCCATATGCCGGTATTGGGCTGAAAACGCCTGTTTTGAAACTCTGCACAGAAAGTGTTTGCAGACTGCTGAATCCACACACGGGTTTAACTCTGGAAGTTGAGTGCACACATTGACAACCGTTCTGTTAGATAGCTGCGTTTTGGATTTAGAAGCAGATATTTCCCTGTGCTTTCTGCTGTTTCTTCCATATGCCGGTATTGGGCTGAAAACGCCTGTTTTGAAACTCTGCACAGAAAGTGTTTGCAGACTGCTGAATCCACACACGGGTTTAACTCTGGAAGTGGAGTGCACACATTGACAACCGTTCTGTTAGATAGCTGCATTTTGGATTTAGAAGCAGATATTTCCCTGTGCTTTCTGCTGTTTCTTCCATATGCCGGTATTGGGCTGAAAACGCCTGTTTTGAAACTCTGCACAGAAAGTGTTTGCAGACTGCTGAATCCACACACGGGTTTAACTCTGGAAGTTGAGTGCACACATTGACAACCGTTCTGTTAGATAGCTGCGTTTTGGATTTAGAAGTAGATATTTCCCTGTGCTTTCTGCTGTTTCTTCCATATGCCGGTATTGGGCTGAAAACGCCTGTTTTGAAACTCTGCACAGAAAGTGTTTGCAGACTGCTGAATCCAAACACGGGTTTAACTCTGGAACTTGAGTGAACACATTGACAACCGTTCTGTTAGATAGCTGCGTTTTGGATTTAGAAGCAGATATTTCCCTGTGCTTTCTGCTGATTCTTCCATATGCCGGTATTGGGCTGAAAACGCCTGTTTTGAAACTCTGCACAGAAAGTGTTTGCAGACTGCTGAATCCACACACGGGTTTAACTCTGGAAGTGGAGTGCACACATTGACAACCGTTCTGTTAGATAGCTGCGTTTTGGATTTAGAAGCAGATATTTCCCTGTGCTTTCTGCTGTTTCTTCCATATGCCGGTATTGGGCTGAAAACGCCTGTTTTGAAACTCTGCACAGAAAGTGTTTGCAGACTGCTGAATCCACACACGGGTTTAACTCTGGAAGTTGAGTGCACACATTGACAACCGTTCTGTTAGATAGCTGGGTTTTGGATTTAGAAGCAGATATTTCCCTGTGCTTTCTGCTGTTTCTTCCATATGCCGGTATAGGGCTGAAAACGCCTGTTTTGAAACTCTGCACAGAAAGTGATTGCAGGCTCCTGAATCCACACACGGGTTTAACTCTGGAAGTTGAGTGCACACATTGACAACCGTTCTGTTAGATAGCTGCGTTTTGGATTTAGAAGCAGATATTTCCCTGTGCTTTCTGCTGTTTCTTCCATATGCCGGTATTGGGCTGAAAACGCCTGTTTTGAAACTCTGCACAGAAAGTGTTTGCAGACTGCTGAATCCACACACCGGTTTAATTCTGGAAGTGGAGTGCACACATTGACAACCGTTCTGTTAGATAGCTGCGTTTTGGATTTAGAAGCAGATATTTCCCTGTGCTTTCTGCTGTTTCTTCCATATGCCGGTATTGGGCTGAAAACGCCTGTTTTGAAACTCTGCACAGAAAGTGTTTGCAGACTGCTGAATTCACACACGGGTTTAACTCTGGAAGTTGAGTGCACACATTGACAACCGTTCTGTTAGATAGCTGCGTTTTGGATTTAGAAGTAGATATTTCCCTGTGCTTTCTGCTGTTTCTTCCATATGCCGGTATTGGGCTGAAAACGCCTGTTTTGAAACTCTGCACAGAAAGTGTTTGCAGGCTCCTGAATCCACACACGGGTTTAACTCTGGAAGTTGAGTGCCCACATTGAGAACCGTTCTGTTAGATAGCTGCGTTTTGGATTTAGAAGCAGATATTTCCCTGTGCTTTCTGCTGTTTCTTCCATATGCCGGTATTGGGCTGAAAACGCCTGTTTTGAAACTCTGCACAGAAAGTGTTTGCAGACTGCTGAATCCACACACCGGTTTAATTCTGGAAGTGGAGTGCACACATTGACAACCGTTCTGTTAGATAGCTGCGTTTTGGATTTAGAAGCAGATATTTCCCTGTGCTTTCTGCTGTTTCTTCCATATGCCGGTATTGGGCTGAAAACGCCTGTTTAGAAACTCTGCACAGAAAGTGTTTGCAGACTGCTGAATTCACACACGGGTTTAACTCTGGAAGTTGAGTGCACACATTGACAACCGTTCTGTTAGATAGCTGCGTTTTGGATTTAGAAGTAGATATTTCCCTGTGCTTTCTGCTGTTTCTTCCATATGCCGGTATTGGGCTGAAAACGCCTGTTTTGAAACTCTGCACAGAAAGTGTTTGCAGACTGCTGAATCCAAACACGGGTTTAACTCTGGAACTTGAGTGCACACATTGACAACCGTTCTGTTAGATAGCTGCGTTTTGGATTTAGAAGCAGATATTTCCCTGTGCTTTCTGCTGATTCTTCCATATGCCGGTATTGGGCTGAAAACGCCTGTTTTGAAACTCTGCACAGAAAGTGTTTGCAGACTGCTGAATCCACACACTGGTTTAACTCTGGAAGTTGAGTGCACACATTGACAACCGTTCTGTTAGATAGCTGCGTTTTGGATTTAGAAGCAGATATTTCCCTGTGCTTTCTGCTGTTTCTTCCATATGCCGGTATTGGGCTGAAAACGCCTGTTTTGAAACTCTGCACAGAAAGTGTTTGCAGACTGCTGAATCCACACACGGGTTTAACTCTGGAAGTGGAGTGCACACATTGACAACCGTTCTGTTAGATAGCTGCGTTTTGGATTTAGAAGCAGATATTTCCCTGTGCTTTCTGCTGTTTCTTCCATATGCCGGTATTGGGCTGAAAACGCCTGTTTTGAAACTCTGCACAGAAAGTGTTTGCAGACTGCTGAATCCACACACTTGTTTAACTCTGGAAGTTGAGTGCACACATTGACAACCGTTCTGTTAGATAGCTGCGTTTTGGATTTAGAAGCAGATATTTCCCTGTGCTTTCTGCTGTTTCTTCCATATGCCGGTATTGGGCTGAAAACGCCTGTTTTGAAACTCTGCACAGAAAGTGTTTGCAGGCTCCTGAATCCACACACGGGTTTAACTCTGGAAGTTGAGTGCACACATTGACAACCGTTCTGTTAGATTGCTGCGTTTTGGATTTAGAAGCAGATATTTCCCTGTGCTTTCTGCTGTTTCTTCCATATGCCGGTATTGGGCTGAAAACGCCTGTTTTGAAACTCTGCACAGAAAGTGTTTGCTGACTGCTGAATTCACACACGGGTTTAACTCTGGAAGTTGAGTGCACACATTGACAACCGTTCTGTTAGATAGCTGCGTTTTGGATTTAGAAGCAGATATTTCCCTGTGCTTTCTGCTGTTTCTTCCATATGCCGGTATTGGGCTGAAAACGCCTGTTTTGAAACTCTGCACAGAAAGTGTTTGCAGACGGCTGAATCCAAACACGGGTTTAACTCTGGAAGTTGAGTGAACACATTGACAACCGTTCTGTTAGATAGCTGCGTTTTGGATTTAGAAGCAGATATTTCCCTGTGCTTTCTGCTGTTTCTTCCATATGCCGGTATTGGGCTGAAAACGCCGGTTTTGAAACTCTGCACAGAAAGTGTTTGCAGACTGCTGAATCCACACACGGGTTTAACTCTGGAAGTTGAGTGCACACATTGACAACCGTTCTGTTAGATAGCTGCGTTTTGGAATTAGAAGGAGATATTTCCTGGGCTTACTGCTGTTTCTTCCTTATGCCGGTATTGGGCTGAAAATGCTTGCTCTCAGATTCTGCACAGAAAGTGTTTGCAGACTGCTGAATCCACACACGAGTTCAACTCGGGAATGTAAATGCACGTATTGACAACCAATCGGTTACATAGCTGCCTTTTGGTTTTAGAAACAGTTATTTCTCTTTACAGCATATACTCCCTTTCACTCTGGAATTTCCAAACGCAGCTCCTAGTAGAAACGGGTTTCTAAGTATAATCAGATATTTCTCTTTACATATTGTACTCCAGTACACTCTGACATATGCAAACGCAGCTCCTGGAAGAAACGTGTTTGTAACTCGATGAATCTGAGCATATATTGAAGTCTGTTAGGTGAATGAACGCACAGCAGAGCAGTTTGAAAAAAGCATTTCTTCCATGTTATAGATGCACTGTTACTGGTATTTCTTTTAGGCTGGTGTTTTCCTGGAAATGTTGGTTTTAGAATTTCCATATAAATGGTTTTTAAATGGCTGCATAAGTGGAGCAGTTTAATTCGTTAAGTTGAATGCCCTCATTCACAACCATTCTGTTAGCTAGCTCCGTTTTGGTTTTAGAAGCCTATGTTTCTAGTTACAGCGTATACTCCCATTCATTCTGGAATAGCCAAACGCAGCTCCCAGAATAGACGTGTTTCTAAGTCGCTGAATCTAAACATAGATTCAACTCCCTTAGGTGAACGAACACACAGCACAGCAGTTTGAAAGAAACGTTTTATTTGAGTTTTAGACGCAGTCTTATTGCTATTTCTTAGAGGCCGGTATTTTGCTGGGAATGTCTGTTTTAGAATCTGCACAAAAAGCTTTTCTAAACTGCTGCATAGAAACAACAGTTTATGTCAATAAGCTGAATGCACACAGTGACAACCATTCTGTTAGATGGCTCCGTGTTTGTTTTAGAACCAGATATTTCACTTTAAACCTTATACTCCAGTACACTCTGGAATATGCAAATGCAGCTCCTGGAAGAAACGTGTTTCTTACTCGCTGAATCTGAACATATACTCAAGACTCTTAGGTGAATGAACACAGAGCAGAGCATTTTGAAATAAAACGTTTCTTCTATGTTATAGATGCAGTCTTACTGCTACTTCTTTTAGGCTGGTGTTTTGCTGCAAATGCAGATTTTAGAATTTGCATAGAAAGGGTTTCTAAACTGCTGCCTAAGAAGAGCAGATTAACCCTTTAAGTTGAATGCACACATTCACAACCATTCTGTTAGATAGCTCCGTTTTGGTTTTAGAAACAGGTATTTCTCTTTACAGCATTTACTCCCATACACTCTGGAATATCGAAATGCAGCTCCTAGAATAAACGTGTTTCAAACTCGCTGAATCTAAACATAGATTCAACTACCTTTGGTGAACGAACACACTGCAGAGCAGTTTGAAAGAAACGTTCCCTCTGAGTTTTAGATGCAGTCTTACTGCTATTTCTTATAGGCCGGTATTTTGCTGCAAATGTCTGTTTGAGAATCTACACAGAAATGTTTTCTAAACTGCTGCATACAAACAGCAGTTTAGCTCAGTAAGTTGAATGCACACATTGACAACCATTCCATTAGATCATCCATTTTTCTTTTGGAACGAGACATTTGTCTTTACATCTTATACTCCAGTATACTCTGGAATAGGCAAACACAGCTCCTGGAAGAAACGTGTTTCTAACTAGCTGAATCTGAACATATATTCAAGTCTCTTATGTGAATGAACACACAGCAGAGCACTTTGAAAACAAAGATTCTTCCATGTTATAGATGCAGTCTTACTGCTATTTCCTTTAGGTTGGTGTTCTGCTGGAAAGGTCCCTATGAGAATTTGCATATAAAGGGTTTCTAAAGTGCTGCATGAGAAGAGCAGTTTACCTCTTTAAGCCGAATGCACACATTCACAACCACTCTGTTAGATAGATCGGATTTGGTTTTAGAAACAGATATTTCTCTTCACAGCATATACACCCATTCATTCTGGAATATCCAAAGACAGCTCCTAGAATAAAGGTGTTTCCATATCGCTGAATCTAAACATAGATTCAGCTCCCTTAGGTCAAAGAACACACGGCCGAGCAGTTTGAAAGAAACGTTTCTTCTGAGTTTTAGACGGAGTCTTACTGCTGTTTCTTCCATATGCCGGTATTGGGCTGAAAACGGCTGTTTTGAAACTCTGCACAGAAAGTGTTTGCAGACTGCTGAATCCACACACGGGTTTAACTCTGGAAGTTGAGTGCACACATTGACAACCGTTCTGTTAGATAGCTGCGTTTTGGATTTAGAAGCAGATATTTCCCTGTGCTTTCTGCTGTTTCTTCCATATGCCGGTATTGGGCTGAAAACGCCTGTTTTGAAACTCTGCACAGAAAGTGTTTGCAGACTGCTGAATCCACACACGGGTTTAACTCTGGAACTTGAGTGCACACATTGACAACCGTTCTGTTAGATAGCTGCGTTTTGGATTTAGAAGCAGATATTTCCCTGTGCTTTCTGCTGTTTCTTCCATATGCCGGTATTGGGCTGAAAACGCCTGTTTTGAAACTCTGCACAGAAAGTGTTTGCAGACTGCTGAATTCACACACGGGTTTAACTCTGGAAGTTGAGTGCACACATTGACAACCGTTCTGTTAGATAGCTGCGTTTTGGATTTAGAAGCAGATATTTCCCTGTGCTTTCTGCTGTTTCTTCCATATGCCGGTATTGGGCTGAAAACGCCTGTTTTGAAACTCTGCACAGAAAGTGTTTGCAGACTGCTGAATCCAAACACGGGTTTAACTCTGGAACTTGAGTGCACACATTGACAACCGTTCTGTTAGATAGCTGCGTTTTGGATTTAGAAGCAGATATTTCACTGTGCTTTCTGCTGTTTCTTCCATATGCCGGTATTTGGCTGAAAACGCCTGTTTTGAAACTCTGCACAGAAAGTGTTTGCAGACGGCTGAATCCAAACACGGGTTTAACTCTGGAAGTTGAGTGCACACATTGACAACCGTTCTGTTAGATAGCTGCGTTTTGGATTTAGAAGCAGATATTTCCCTGTGCTTTCTGCTGTTTCTTCCATATGCCGGTATTGGGCTGAAAACGCCTGTTTTGAAACTCTGCACAGAAAGTGTTTGCAGACTGCTGAATGCACACACTGGTTTAACTCTGGAAGTTGAGTGCACACATTGACAACCGTTCTGTTAGATAGCTGCGTTTTGGATTTAGAAGCAGATATTTCCCTGTGCTTTCTGCTGTTTCTTCCATATGCCGGTAATGGGCTGAAAACGCCTGTTTTGAAACTCTGCACAGAAAGTGTTTGCAGACTGCTGAATCCAAACACGGGTTTAACTCTGGAAGTTGAGTGCACACATTGACAACCGTTCTGTTAGATAGCTGCGTTTTGGATTTAGAAGCAGATATTTCCCTGTGCTTTCTGCTGTTTCTTCCATATGCCGGTATTGGGCTGAAAACGCCAGTTTTGAAACTCTGCAGAGAAAGTGGTTGCAGAGTGCCGAGTCCACACACGGGTTTAACTCTGGAAGTTGAGTGCACACATTGACAACCGTTCTGTTAGATAGCTGCGTTTTGGATTTAGAAGCAGATATTTCCCTGTGCTTTCTGCTGTTTCTTCCATATGCCGGTATTGGGCTGAAAACGCCTGTTTTGAAACTCTGCACAGAAAGTGTTTGCAGACTGCTGAATCCACACACGGGTTTAACTCTGGAACTTGAGTGCACACATTGACAACCGTTCTGTTAGATTGCTGCGTTTTGGATTTAGAAGCAGATATTTCCCTGTGCTTTCTGCTGTTTCTTCCATATGCCGGTATTGGGCTGAAAACGCCTGTTTTGAAACTCTGCACAGAAAGTGTTTGCAGACTGCTGAATCCAAACACGGGTTTAACTCTGGAACTTGAGTGCACACATTGACAACCGTTCTGTTAGATAGCTGCGTTTTGTATTTAGAAGCAGATATTTCCCTGTGCTTTCTGCTGTTTCTTCCATATGCCGGTATTGGGCTGAAAACGCCTGTTTTGAAACTCTGCACAGAAAGTGTTTGCAGGCTGCTGAATCCAAACACGGGTTTAACTCTGGAAGTGGAGTGCACACATTGACAACCGTTCTGTTAGATAGCTGCGTTTTGGATTTAGAAGCAGATATTTCCCTGTGCTTTCTGCTGTTTCTTCCATATGCCGGTATTGGGCTGAAAACGCCTGTTTTGAAACTCTGCACAGAAAGTGTTTGCAGACTGCTGAATCCACACACTTGTTTAACTCTGGAAGTTGAGTGCACACATTGACAACCGTTCTGTTAGATAGCTGCGTTTTGGATTTAGAAGCAGATATTTCCCTGTGCTTTCTGCTGTTTCTTCCATATGCCGGTATTGGGCTGAAAACGCCTGTTTTGAAACTCTGCACAGAAAGTGTTTGCAGGCTCCTGAATCCACACACGGGTTTAACTCTGGAAGTTGAGTGCACACATTGACAACCGTTCTGTTAGATTGCTGCGTTTTGGATTTAGAAGCAGATATTTCCCTGTGCTTTCTGCTGTTTCTTCCATATGCCGGTATTGGGCTGAAAACGCCTGTTTTGAAACTCTGCACAGAAAGTGTTTGCTGACTGCTGAATTCACACACGGGTTTAACTCTGGAAGTTGAGTGCACACATTGACAACCGTTCTGTTAGATAGCTGCGTTTTGGATTTAGAAGCAGATATTTCCCTGTGCTTTCTGCTGTTTCTTCCATATGCCGGTATTGGGCTGAAAACGCCTGTTTTGAAACTCTGCACAGAAAGTGTTTGCAGACGGCTGAATCCAAACACGGGTTTAACTCTGGAAGTTGAGTGAACACATTGACAACCGTTCTGTTAGATAGCTGCGTTTTGGATTTAGAAGCAGATATTTCCCTGTGCTTTCTGCTGTTTCTTCCATATGCCGGTATTGGGCTGAAAACGCCGGTTTTGAAACTCTGCACAGAAAGTGTTTGCAGACTGCTGAATCCACACACGGGTTTAACTCTGGAAGTTGAGTGCACACATTGACAACCGTTCTGTTAGATAGCTGCGTTTTGGAATTAGAAGGAGATATTTCCTGGGCTTACTGCTGTTTCTTCCTTATGCCGGTATTGGGCTGAAAATGCTTGCTCTCAGATTCTGCACAGAAAGTGTTTGCAGACTGCTGAATCCACACACGAGTTCAACTCGGGAAGGTAAATGTACGTATTGACAACCATTCGGTTAGATAGCTGCCTTTTGGTTTTAGAAACAGTTATTTCTCTTTACAGCATATACTCCCTTTCACTCTGGAATATCCAAACGCAGCTCCTAGTAGAAACGGGTTTCTAAGTATAATCAGATATTTCTCTTTACATATTGTACTCCAGTACACTCTGACATATGCAAACGCAGCTCCTGGAAGAAACGTGTTTGTAACTCGATGAATCTGAGCATATATCGAAGTCTGTTAGGTGAATGAACGCACAGCAGAGCAGTTTGAAAAAAGCATTTCTTCCATGTTATAGATGCACTGTTACTGGTATTTCTTTTAGGCTGGTGTTTTCCTGGAAATGTTGGTTTTAGAATTTCCATATAAATGGTTTTTAAATGGCTGCATAAGTGGAGCAGTTTAATTCGTTAAGTTGAATGCCCTCATTCACAACCATTCTGTTAGCTAGCTCCGTTTTGGTTTTAGAAGCCTATGTTTCTAGTTACAGCGTATACTCCCATTCATTCTGGAATAGCCAAACGCAGCTCCCAGAATAGACGTGTTTCTAAGTCGCTGAATCTAAACATAGATTCAACTCCCTTAGGTGAACGAACACACAGCACAGCAGTTTGAAAGAAACGTTTTATTTGAGTTTTAGACGCAGTCTTATTGCTATTTCTTAGAGGCCGGTATTTTGCTGGGAATGTCTGTTTTAGAATCTGCACAAAAAGCTTTTCTAAACTGCTGCATAGAAACAACAGTTTATGTCAATAAGCTGAATGCACACAGTGACAACCATTCTGTTAGATGGCTCCGTGTTTGTTTTAGAACCAGATATTTCACTTTAAACCTTATACTCCAGTACACTCTGGAATATGCAAATGCAGCTCCTGGAAGAAACGTGTTTCTTACTCGCTGAATCTGAACATATACTCAAGACTCTTAGGTGAATGAACACAGAGCAGAGCATTTTGAAATAAAACGTTTCTTCTATGTTATAGATGCAGTCTTACTGCTACTTCTTTTAGGCTGGTGTTTTGCTGCAAATGCAGATTTTAGAATTTGCATAGAAAGGGTTTCTAAACTGCTGCCTAAGAAGAGCAGATTAACCCTTTAAGTTGAATGCACACATTCACAACCATTCTGTTAGATAGCTCCGTTTTGGTTTTAGAAACAGGTATTTCTCTTTACAGCATTTACTCCCATACACTCTGGAATATCGAAATGCAGCTCCTAGAATAAACGTGTTTCAAACTCGCTGAATCTAAACATAGATTCAACTACCTTTGGTGAACGAACACACTGCAGAGCAGTTTGAAAGAAACGTTCCCTCTGAGTTTTAGATGCAGTCTTACTGCTATTTCTTATAGGCCGGCATTTTGCTGCAAATGTCTGTTTGAGAATCTACACAGAAATGTTTTCTAAACTGCTGCATACAAACAGCAGTTTAGCTCAGTAAGTTGAATGCACACATTGACAACCATTCCATTAGATCATCCATTTTTCTTTTGGAACGAGACATTTGTCTTTACATCTTATACTCCAGTATACTCTGGAATAGGCAAACACAGCTCCTGGAAGAAACGTGTTTCTAACTAGCTGAATCTGAACATATATTCAAGTCTCTTATGTGAATGAACACACAGCAGAGCACTTTGAAAACAAAGATTCTTCCATGTTATAGATGCAGTCTTACTGCTATTTCCTTTAGGTTGGTGTTCTGCTGGAAAGGTCCCTATGAGAATTTGCATATAAAGGGTTTCTAAAGTGCTGCATGAGAAGAGCAGTTTACCTCTTTAAGCCGAATGCACACATTCACAACCACTCTGTTAGATAGATCGGATTTGGTTTTAGAAACAGATATTTCTCTTCACAGCATATACACCCATTCATTCTGGAATATCCAAAGACAGCTCCTAGAATAAAGGTGTTTCCATATCGCTGAATCTAAACATAGATTCAGCTCCCTTAGGTCAAAGAACACACGGCCGAGCAGTTTGAAAGAAACGTTTCTTCTGAGTTTTAGACGGAGTCTTACGGCTGTTTCTTCCATATGCCGGTATTGGGCTGAAAACGGCTGTTTTGAAACTCTGCACAGAAAGTGTTTGCAGACTGCTGAATCCACACACGGGTTTAACTCTGGAAGTTGAGTGCACACATTGACAACCGTTCTGTTAGATAGCTGCGTTTTGGATTTAGAAGCAGATATTTCCCTGTGCTTTCTGCTGTTTCTTCCATATGCCGGTATTGGGCTGAAAACGCCGGTTTTGAAACTCTGCACAGAAAGTCTTTGCAGACTGCTGAATCCACACACGGGTTTAACTCTGGAACTTGAGTGCACACATTGACAACCGTTCTGTTAGATAGCTGCGTTTTGGATTTAGAAGCAGATATTTCCCTGTGCTTTCTGCTGTTTCTTCCATATGCCGGTATTGGGCTGAAAACGCCTGTTTTGAAACTCTGCACAGAAAGTGTTTGCAGACTGCTGAATTCACACACGGGTTTAACTCTGGAAGTTGAGTGCACACATTGACAACCGTTCTGTTAGATAGCTGCGTTTTGGATTTAGAAGCAGATATTTCCCTGTGCTTTCTGCTGTTTCTTCCATATGCCGGTATTGGGCTGAAAACGCCTGTTTTGAAACTCTGCACAGAAAGTGTTTGCAGACTGCTGAATCCACACACGGGTTTAACTCTGGAACTTGAGTGCACACATTGACAACCGTTCTGTTAGATAGCTGCGTTTTGGATTTAGAAGCAGATATTTCCCTGTGCTTTCTGCTGTTTCTTCCATATGCCGGTATTGGGCTGAAAACGCCTGTTTTGAAACTCTGCACAGAAAGTGTTTGCAGACTGCTGAATCCAAACACGGGTTTAACTCTGAAACTTGAGTGCACACATTGACAACCGTTCTGTTAGATAGCTGCGTTTTGTATTTAGAAGCAGATATTTCCCTGTGCTTTCTGCTGTTTCTTCCATATGCCGGTATTGGGCTGAAAACGCCTGTTTTGAAACTCTGCACAGAAAGTGTTTGCAGGCTGCTGAATCCAAACACGGGTTTAACTCTGGAAGTGGAGTGCACACATTGACAACCGTTCTGTTAGATAGCTGCGTTTTGGATTTAGAAGCAGATATTTCCCTGTGCTTTCTGCTGTTTCTTCCATATGCCGGTATTGGGCTGAAAACGCCTGTTTTGAAACTCTGCACAGAAAGTGTTTGCAGACTGCTGAATCCAAACACGGGTTTAACTCTGGAAGTTGAGTGCACACATTGACAACCGTTCTGTTAGATAGCTGCGTTTTGGATTTAGAAGCAGATATTTCCCTGTGCTTTCTGCTGTTTCTTCCATATGCCGGTATTGGGCTGAAAACGCCTGTTTTGAAACTCTGCACAGAAAGTGTTTGCAGACTGCTGAATCCAAACACGGGTTTAACTCTGGAAGTTGAGTGCACACATCGACAGCCGTTCTGTTAGATAGCTGCGTTTTGGATTTAGAAGCAGATATTTCCCTGTGCTTTCTGCTGTTTCTTCCATATGCCGGTATTGGGCTGAAAACGCCTGTTTTGAAACTCTGCACAGAAAGTGTTTGCAGACTGCTGAATCCAAACACGGGTTTAACTCTGGAAGTTGAGTGCACACATTGACAACCGTTTTCTTAGATAGCTGCGTTTTGGATTTAGAAGCAGATATTTCCCTGTGCTTTCTGCTGTTTCTTCCATATGCCGGTATTGGGCTGAAAACGCCGGTTTTGAAACTCTGCACAGAAAGTGTTTGCAGACTGCTGAATCCACACACGGGTTTAACTCTGGAAGTTGAGTGCACACATTGACAACCGTTCTGTTAGATAGCTGCGTTTTGGATTTAGAAGCAGATATTTCCCTGTGCTTTCTGCTGTTTCTTCCATATGCCGGTATTGGGCTGAAAACGCCTGTTTTGAAACTCTGCACAGAAAGTGTTTGCAGACTGCTGAATCCAAACACGGGTTTAACTCTGGAAGTGGAGTGCACACATTGACAACCGTTCTGTTAGATAGCTGCGTTTTGGATTTAGAAGCAGATTTTTCCCTGTGCTTTCTGCTGTTTCTTCCATATGCCGGTATTGGGCTGAAAACGCCTGTTTTGAAACTCTGCACAGAAAGTGTTTGCAGACTGCTGAATCCAAACACGGGTTTAACTCTGGAAGTTGAGTGCACACATTGACAACCGTTCTGTTAGATAGCTGCGTTTTGGATTTAGAAGCAGATATTTCCCTGTGCTTTCTGCTGTTTCTTCCATATGCCGGTATTGGGCTGAAAACGCCGGTTTTGAAACTCTGCACAGAAAGTGTTTGCAGACTGCTGAATCCACACACGGGTTTAACTCTGGAAGTTGAGTGCACACATTGACAACCGTTCTGTTAGATAGCTGCGTTTTGGATTTAGAAGCAGATATTTCCTGGGCTTACTGCTGTTTCTTCCTTATGCCGGTATTGGGCTGAAAATGCTTGCTCTGAGATTCTGCACAGAAAGTGTTTGCAGACTGCTGAATCCACACACGAGTTCAACTCGGGAATGTAAATGCACGTATTGACAACCATTCGGTTAGATAGCTGCCTTTTGGTTTTAGAAACAGTTATTTCTCTTTACAGCATATACTCCCTTTCACTCTGGAATATCCAAACGCAGCTCCTAGTAGAAACGGGTTTCTAAGTATAATCAGATATTTCTCTTTACATATTGTACTCCAGTACACTCTGACATATGCAAACGCAGCTCCTGGAAGAAACGTGTTTGTAACTCGATGAATCTGAGCATATATTGAAGTCTGTTAGGTGAATGAACGCACAGCAGAGCAGTTTGAAAAAAGCATTTCTTCCATGTTATAGATGCACTGTTACTGGTATTTCTTTTAGGCTGGTGTTTTCCTGGAAATGTTGGTTTTAGAATTTCCATATAAATGGTTTTTAAATGGCTGCATAAGTGGAGCAGTTTAATTCGTTAAGTTGAATGCCCTCATTCACAATCATTCTGTTAGCTAGCTCCGTTTTGGTTTTAGAAGCCTATGTTTCTAGTTACAGCGTATACTCCCATTCATTCTGGAATAGCCAAACGCAGCTCCCAGAATAGACGTGTTTCTAAGTCGCTGAATCTAAACATAGATTCAACTCCCTTAGGTGAACGAACACACAGCACAGCAGTTTGAAAGAAACGTTTTATTTGAGTTTTAGACGCAGTCTTATTGCTATTTCTTAGAGGCCGGTATTTTGCTGGGAATGTCTGTTTTAGAATCTGCACAAAAAGCTTTTCTAAACTGCTGCATAGAAACAACAGTTTATGTCAATAAGCTGAATGCACACAGTGACAACCATTCTGTTAGATGGCTCCGTGTTTGTTTTAGAACCAGATATTTCACTTTAAACCTTATACTCCAGTACACTCTGGAATATGCAAATGCAGCTCCTGGAAGAAACGTGTTTCTTACTCGCTGAATCTGAACATATACTCAAGACTCTTAGGTGAATGAACACAGAGCAGAGCATTTTGAAATAAAACGTTTCTTCTGTGTTATAGATGCAGTCTTACTGCTACTTCTTTTAGGCTGGTGTTTTGCTGCAAATGCAGATTTTAGAATTTGCATAGAAAGGGTTTCTAAACTGCTGCCTAAGAAGAGCAGATTAACCCTTTAAGTTGAATGCACACATTCACAACCATTCTGTTAGATAGCTCCGTTTTGGTTTTAGAAACAGGTATTTCTCTTTACAGCATTTACTCCCATACACTCTGGAATATCGAAATGCAGCTCCTAGAATAAACGTGTTTCAAACTCGCTGAATCTAAACATAGATTCAACTACCTTTGGTGAACGAACACACTGCAGAGCAGTTTGAAAGAAACGTTCCCTCTGAGTTTTAGATGCAGTCTTACTGCTATTTCTTATAGGCCGGCATTTTGCTGCAAATGTCTGTTTGAGAATCTACACAGAAATGTTTTCTAAACTGCTGCATACAAACAGCAGTTTAGCTCAGTAAGTTGAATGCACACATTGACAACCATTCCATTAGATCATCCATTTTTCTTTTGGAACGAGACATTTGTCTTTACATCTTATACTCCAGTATACTCTGGAATAGGCAAACACAGCTCCTGGAAGAAACGTGTTTCTAACTAGCTGAATCTGAACATATATTCAAGTCTCTTATGTGAATGAACACACAGCAGAGCACTTTGAAAACAAAGATTCTTCCATGTTATAGATGCAGTCTTACTGCTATTTCCTTTAGGTTGGTGTTCTGCTGGAAAGGTCCCTATGAGAATTTGCATATAAAGGGTTTCTAAAGTGCTGCATGAGAAGAGCAGTTTACCTCTTTAAGCCGAATGCACACATTCACAACCACTCTGTTAGATAGATCGGATTTGGTTTTAGAAACAGATATTTCTCTTCACAGCATATACACCCATTCATTCTGGAATATCCAAAGACAGCTCCTAGAATAAAGGTGTTTCCATATCGCTGAATCTAAACATAGATTCAGCTCCCTTAGGTCAAAGAACACACGGCCGAGCAGTTTGAAAGAAACGTTTCTTCTGAGTTTTAGACGGAGTCTTACGGCTGTTTCTTCCATATGCCGGTATTGGGCTGAAAACGGCTGTTTTGAAACTCTGCACAGAAAGTGTTTGCAGACTGCTGAATCCACACACGGGTTTAACTCTGGAAGTTGAGTGCACACATTGACAACCGTTCTGTTAGATAGCTGCGTTTTGGATTTAGAAGCAGATATTTCCCTGTGCTTTCTGCTGTTTCTTCCATATGCCGGTATTGGGCTGAAAACGCCTGTTTTGAAACTCTGCACAGAAAGTGTTTGCAGACTGCTGAATCCACACACGGGTTTAACTCTGGAACTTGAGTGCACACATTGACAACCGTTCTGTTAGATAGCTGCGTTTTGGATTTAGAAGCAGATATTTCCCTGTGCTTTCTGCTGTTTCTTCCATATGCCGGTATTGGGCTGAAAACGCCTGTTTTGAAACTCTGCACAGAAAGTGTTTGCAGACTGCTGAATTCACACACGGGTTTAACTCTGGAAGTTGAGTGCACACATTGACAACCGTTCTGTTAGATAGCTGCGTTTTGGATTTAGAAGCAGATATTTCCCTGTGCTTTCTGCTGTTTCTTCCATATGCCGGTATTGGGCTGAAAACGCCTGTTTTGAAACTCTGCACAGAAAGTGTTTGCAGACTGCTGAATCCACACACGGGTTTAACTCTGGAAGTTGAGTGCACACATTGACAACCGTTCTGTTAGATAGCTGCGTTTTGGATTTAGAAGCAGATATTTCACTGTGCTTTCTGCTGTTTCTTCCATATGCCGGTATTTGGCTGAAAACGCCTGTTTTGAAACTCTGCACAGAAAGTGTTTGCAGACGGCTGAATCCAAACACGGGTTTAACTCTGGAAGTTGAGTGCACACATTGACAACCGTTCTGTTAGATAGCTGCGTTTTGGATTTAGAAGCAGATATTTCCCTATGCTTTCTGCTGTTTCTTCCTTATGCCGGTATTGGGCTGAAAACGCCTGTTTTGAAACTCTGCACAGAAAGTGTTTGCAGACTGCTGAATCCAAACACGGGTTTAACTCTGGAAGTTGAGTGCACACATTGACAACCGTTTTGTTAGATAGCTGTGTCTTGGATTTAGAAGCAGATATTTCCCTGTGCTTTCTGCTGTTTCTTCCATATGCCGGTATTGGGCTGAAAACGCCGGTTTTGAAACTCTGCACAGAAAGTGTTTGCAGACTGCTGAATCCACACACGGGTTTAACTCTGGAAGTTGAGTGCACACATTGACAACCGTTCTGTTAGATAGCTGCGTTTTGGATTTAGAAGCAGATATTTCCCTGTGCTTTCTGCTGTTTCTTCCATATGCCGGTATTGGGCTGAAAACGCCTGTTTTGAAACTCTGCACAGAAAGTGTTTGCAGACTGCTGAATCCAAACACGGGTTTAACTCTGGAAGTGGAGTGCACACATTGACAACCGTTCTGTTAGATAGCTGCGTTTTGGATTTAGAAGCAGATATTTCCCTGTGCTTTCTGCTGTTTCTTCCATATGCCGGTATTGGGCTGAAAACGCCTGTTTTGAAACTCTGCACAGAAAGTGTTTGCAGACTGCTGAATCCACACACGGGTTTAACTCTGGAAGTTGAGTGCACACATTGACAACCGTTCTGTTAGATAGCTGCGTTTTGGATTTAGAAGCAGATATTTCCCTGTGCTTTCTGCTGTTTCTTCCATATGCCGGTATTGGGCTGAAAACGCCTGTTTTGAAACTCTGCACAGAAAGTGTTTGCAGACTGCTGAATCCACACACGGGTTTAACTCTGGAACTTGAGTGCACACATTGACAACCGTTCTGTTAGATAGCTGCGTTTTGGATTTAGAAGCAGATATTTCCCTGTGCTTTCTGCTGTTTCTTCCATATGCCGGTATTGGGCTGAAAACGCCTGTTTTGAAACTCTGCACAGAAAGTGTTTGCAGACTGCTGAATTCACACACGGGTTTAACTCTGGAAGTTGAGTGCACACATTGACAACCGTTCTGTTAGATAGCTGCGTTTTGGATTTAGAAGCAGATATTTCCCTGTGCTTTCTGCTGTTTCTTCCATATGCCGGTATTGGGCTGAAAACGCCTGTTTTGAAACTCTGCACAGAAAGTGTTTGCAGACTGCTGAATCCACACACGGGTTTAACTCTGGAAGTTGAGTGCACACATTGACAACCGTTCTGTTAGATAGCTGCGTTTTGGATTTAGAAGCAGATATTTCACTGTGCTTTCTGCTGTTTCTTCCATATGCCGGTATTTGGCTGAAAACGCCTGTTTTGAAACTCTGCACAGAAAGTGTTTGCAGACGGCTGAATCCAAACACGGGTTTAACTCTGGAAGTTGAGTGCACACATTGACAACCGTTCTGTTAGATAGCTGCGTTTTGGATTTAGAAGCAGATATTTCCCTATGCTTTCTGCTGTTTCTTCCTTATGCCGGTATTGGGCTGAAAACGCCTGTTTTGAAACTCTGCACAGAAAGTGTTTGCAGACTGCTGAATCCAAACACGGGTTTAACTCTGGAAGTTGAGTGCACACATTGACAACCGTTTTGTTAGATAGCTGTGTCTTGGATTTAGAAGCAGATATTTCCCTGTGCTTTCTGCTGTTTCTTCCATATGCCGGTATTGGGCTGAAAACGCCGGTTTTGAAACTCTGCACAGAAAGTGTTTGCAGACTGCTGAATCCACACACGGGTTTAACTCTGGAAGTTGAGTGCACACATTGACAACCGTTCTGTTAGATAGCTGCGTTTTGGATTTAGAAGCAGATATTTCCCTGTGCTTTCTGCTGTTTCTTCCATATGCCGGTATTGGGCTGAAAACGCCTGTTTTGAAACTCTGCACAGAAAGTGTTTGCAGACTGCTGAATCCAAACACGGGTTTAACTCTGGAAGTGGAGTGCACACATTGACAACCGTTCTGTTAGATAGCTGCGTTTTGGATTTAGAAGCAGATATTTCCCTGTGCTTTCTGCTGTTTCTTCCATATGCCGGTATTGGGCTGAAAACGCCTGTTTTGAAACTCTGCACAGAAAGTGTTTGCAGACTGCTGAATCCAAACACGGGTTTAACTCTGGAAGTTGAGTGCACACATTGACAACCGTTCTGTTAGATAGCTGCGTTTTGGATTTAGAAGCAGATATTTCCCTGTGCTTTCTGCTGTTTCTTCCTTATGCCGGTATTGGGCTGAAAACGCCGGTTTTGAAACTCTGCACAGAAAGTGTTTGCAGACTGCTGAATCCACACACGGGTTTAACTCTGGAAGTTGAGTGCACACATTGACAACCGTTCTGTTAGATAGCTGCGTTTTGGATTTAGAAGCAGATATTTCCTGGGCTTACTGCTGTTTCTTCCTTATGCCGGTATTGGGCTGAAAATGCTTGCTCTGAGATTCTGCACAGAAAGTGTTTGCAGACTGCTGAATCCACACACGAGTTCAACTCGGGAATGTAAATGCACGTATTGACAACCATTCGGTTAGATAGCTGCCTTTTGGTTTTAGAAACAGTTATTTCTCTTTACAGCATATACTCCCTTTCACTCTGGAATATCCAAACGCAGCTCCTAGTAGAAACGGGTTTCTAAGTATAATCAGATATTTCTCTTTACATATTGTACTCCAGTACACTCTGACATATGCAAACGCAGCTCCTGGAAGAAACGTGTTTGTAACTCGATGAATCTGAGCATATATTGAAGTCTGTTAGGTGAATGAACGCACAGCAGAGCAGTTTGAAAAAAGCATTTCTTCCATGTTATAGATGCACTGTTACTGGTATTTCTTTTAGGCTGGTGTTTTCCTGGAAATGTTGGTTTTAGAATTTCCATATAAATGGTTTTTAAATGGCTGCATAAGTGGAGCAGTTTAATTCGTTAAGTTGAATGCCCTCATTCACAATCATTCTGTTAGCTAGCTCCGTTTTGGTTTTAGAAGCCTATGTTTCTAGTTACAGCGTATACTCCCATTCATTCTGGAATAGCCAAACGCAGCTCCCAGAATAGACGTGTTTCTAAGTCGCTGAATCTAAACATAGATTCAACTCCCTTAGGTGAACGAACACACAGCACAGCAGTTTGAAAGAAACGTTTTATTTGAGTTTTAGACGCAGTCTTATTGCTATTTCTTAGAGGCCGGTATTTTGCTGGGAATGTCTGTTTTAGAATCTGCACAAAAAGCTTTTCTAAACTGCTGCATAGAAACAACAGTTTATGTCAATAAGCTGAATGCACACAGTGACAACCATTCTGTTAGATGGCTCCGTGTTTGTTTTAGAACCAGATATTTCACTTTAAACCTTATACTCCAGTACACTCTGGAATATGCAAATGCAGCTCCTGGAAGAAACGTGTTTCTTACTCGCTGAATCTGAACATATACTCAAGACTCTTAGGTGAATGAACACAGAGCAGAGCATTTTGAAATAAAACGTTTCTTCTATGTTATAGATGCAGTCTTACTGCTACTTCTTTTAGGCTGGTGTTTTGCTGCAAATGCAGATTTTAGAATTTGCATAGAAAGGGTTTCTAAACTGCTGCCTAAGAAGAGCAGATTAACCCTTTAAGTTGAATGCACACATTCACAACCATTCTGTTAGATAGCTCCGTTTTGGTTTTAGAAACAGGTATTTCTCTTTACAGCATTTACTCCCATACACTCTGGAATATCGAAATGCAGCTCCTAGAATAAACGTGTTTCAAACTCGCTGAATCTAAACATAGATTCAACTACCTTTGGTGAACGAACACACTGCAGAGCAGTTTGAAAGAAACGTTCCCTCTGAGTTTTAGATGCAGTCTTACTGCTATTTCTTATAGGCCGGCATTTTGCTGCAAATGTCTGTTTGAGAATCTACACAGAAATGTTTTCTAAACTGCTGCATACAAACAGCAGTTTAGCTCAGTAAGTTGAATGCACACATTGACAACCATTCCATTAGATCATCCATTTTTCTTTTGGAACGAGACATTTGTCTTTACATCTTATACTCCAGTATACTCTGGAATAGGCAAACACAGCTCCTGGAAGAAACGTGTTTCTAACTAGCTGAATCTGAACATATATTCAAGTCTCTTATGTGAATGAACACACAGCAGAGCACTTTGAAAACAAAGATTCTTCCATGTTATAGATGCAGTCTTACTGCTATTTCCTTTAGGTTGGTGTTCTGCTGGAAAGGTCCCTATGAGAATTTGCATATAAAGGGTTTCTAAAGTGCTGCATGAGAAGAGCAGTTTACCTCTTTAAGCCGAATGCACACATTCACAACCACTCTGTTAGATAGATCGGATTTGGTTTTAGAAACAGATATTTCTCTTCACAGCATATACACCCATTCATTCTGGAATATCCAAAGACAGCTCCTAGAATAAAGGTGTTTCCATATCGCTGAATCTAAACATAGATTCAGCTCCCTTAGGTCAAAGAACACACGGCCGAGCAGTTTGAAAGAAACGTTTCTTCTGAGTTTTAGACGGAGTCTTACGGCTGTTTCTTCCATATGCCGGTATTGGGCTGAAAACGGCTGTTTTGAAACTCTGCACAGAAAGTGTTTGCAGACTGCTGAATCCACACACGGGTTTAACTCTGGAAGTTGAGTGCACACATTGACAACCGTTCTGTTAGATAGCTGCGTTTTGGATTTAGAAGCAGATATTTCCCTGTGCTTTCTGCTGTTTCTTCCATATGCCGGTATTGGGCTGAAAACGCCGGTTTTGAAACTCTGCACAGAAAGTCTTTGCAGACTGCTGAATCCACACACGGGTTTAACTCTGGAACTTGAGTGCACACATTGACAACCGTTCTGTTAGATAGCTGCGTTTTGGATTTAGAAGCAGATATTTCCCTGTGCTTTCTGCTGTTTCTTCCATATGCCGGTATTGGGCTGAAAACGCCTGTTTTGAAACTCTGCACAGAAAGTGTTTGCAGACTGCTGAATTCACACACGGGTTTAACTCTGGAAGTTGAGTGCACACATTGACAACCGTTCTGTTAGATAGCTGCGTTTTGGATTTAGAAGCAGATATTTCCCTGTGCTTTCTGCTGTTTCTTCCATATGCCGGTATTGGGCTGAAAACGCCTGTTTTGAAACTCTGCACAGAAAGTGTTTGCAGACTGCTGAATCCAAACACGGGTTTAACTCTGGAAGTTGAGTGCACACATTGACAACCGTTCTGTTAGATAGCTGCGTTTTGGATTTAGAAGCAGATATTTCACTGTGCTTTCTGCTGTTTCTTCCATATGCCGGTATTTGGCTGAAAACGCCTGTTTTGAAACTCTGCACAGAAAGTGTTTGCAGACGGCTGAATCCAAACACGGGTTTAACTCTGGAAGTTGAGTGCACACATTGACAACCGTTCTGTTAGATAGCTGCGTTTTGGATTTAGAAGCAGATATTTCCCTGTGCTTTCTGCTGTTTCTTCCATATGCCGGTATTGGGCTGAAAACGCCTGTTTTGAAACTCTGCACAGAAAGTGTTTGCAGACTGCTGAATGCACACACTGGTTTAACTCTGGAAGTTGAGTGCACACATTGACAACCGTTCTGTTAGATAGCTGCGTTTTGGATTTAGAAGCAGATATTTCCCTGTGCTTTCTGCTGTTTCTTCCATATGCCGGTATTGGGCTGAAAACGCCTGTTTTGAAACTCTGCACAGAAAGTGTTTGCAGACTGCTGAATCCAAACACGGGTTTAACTCTGGAAGTTGAGTGCACACATTGACAACCGTTCTGTTAGATAGCTGCGTTTTGGATTTAGAAGCAGATATTTCCCTGTGCTTTCTGCTGTTTCTTCCATATGCCGGTATTGGGCTGAAAACGCCAGTTTTGAAACTCTGCAGAGAAAGTGGTTGCAGAGTGCCGAATCCACACACGGGTTTAACTCTGGAAGTTGAGTGCACACATTGACAACCGTTCTGTTAGATAGCTGCGTTTTGGATTTAGAAGCAGATATTTCCCTGTGCTTTCTGCTGTTTCTTCCATATGCCGGTATTGGGCTGAAAACGCCTGTTTTGAAACTCTGCACAGAAAGTGTTTGCAGACTGCTGAATCCACACACGGGTTTAACTCTGGAACTTGAGTGCACACATTGACAACCGTTCTGTTAGATAGCTGCGTTTTGGATTTAGAAGCAGATATTTCCCTGTGCTTTCTGCTGTTTCTTCCATATGCCGGTATTGGGCTGAAAACGCCTGTTTTGAAACTCTGCACAGAAAGTGTTTGCAGACTGCTGAATCCAAACACGGGTTTAACTCTGAAACTTGAGTGCACACATTGACAACCGTTCTGTTAGATAGCTGCGTTTTGTATTTAGAAGCAGATATTTCCCTGTGCTTTCTGCTGTTTCTTCCATATGCCGGTATTGGGCTGAAAACGCCTGTTTTGAAACTCTGCACAGAAAGTGTTTGCAGGCTGCTGAATCCAAACACGGGTTTAACTCTGGAAGTGGAGTGCACACATTGACAACCGTTCTGTTAGATAGCTGCGTTTTGGATTTAGAAGCAGATATTTCCCTGTGCTTTCTGCTGTTTCTTCCATATGCCGGTATTGGGCTGAAAACGCCTGTTTTGAAACTCTGCACAGAAAGTGTTTGCAGACTGCTGAATCCAAACACGGGTTTAACTCTGGAAGTTGAGTGCACACATTGACAACCGTTCTGTTAGATAGCTGCGTTTTGGATTTAGAAGCAGATATTTCCCTGTGCTTTCTGCTGTTTCTTCCATATGCCGGTATTGGGCTGAAAACGCCTGTTTTGAAACTCTGCACAGAAAGTGTTTGCAGACTGCTGAATCCAAACACGGGTTTAACTCTGGAAGTTGAGTGCACACATCGACAGCCGTTCTGTTAGATAGCTGCGTTTTGGATTTAGAAGCAGATATTTCCCTGTGCTTTCTGCTGTTTCTTCCATATGCCGGTATTGGGCTGAAAACGCCTGTTTTGAAACTCTGCACAGAAAGTGTTTGCAGACTGCTGAATCCAAACACGGGTTTAACTCTGGAAGTTGAGTGCACACATTGACAACCGTTTTCTTAGATAGCTGCGTTTTGGATTTAGAAGCAGATATTTCCCTGTGCTTTCTGCTGTTTCTTCCATATGCCGGTATTGGGCTGAAAACGCCGGTTTTGAAACTCTGCACAGAAAGTGTTTGCAGACTGCTGAATCCACACACGGGTTTAACTCTGGAAGTTGAGTGCACACATTGACAACCGTTCTGTTAGATAGCTGCGTTTTGGATTTAGAAGCAGATATTTCCCTGTGCTTTCTGCTGTTTCTTCCATATGCCGGTATTGGGCTGAAAACGCCTGTTTTGAAACTCTGCACAGAAAGTGTTTGCAGACTGCTGAATCCAAACACGGGTTTAACTCTGGAAGTGGAGTGCACACATTGACAACCGTTCTGTTAGATAGCTGCGTTTTGGATTTAGAAGCAGATTTTTCCCTGTGCTTTCTGCTGTTTCTTCCATATGCCGGTATTGGGCTGAAAACGCCTGTTTTGAAACTCTGCACAGAAAGTGTTTGCAGACTGCTGAATCCAAACACGGGTTTAACTCTGGAAGTTGAGTGCACACATTGACAACCGTTCTGTTAGATAGCTGCGTTTTGGATTTAGAAGCAGATATTTCCCTGTGCTTTCTGCTGTTTCTTCCATATGCCGGTATTGGGCTGAAAACGCCGGTTTTGAAACTCTGCACAGAAAGTGTTTGCAGACTGCTGAATCCACACACGGGTTTAACTCTGGAAGTTGAGTGCACACATTGACAACCGTTCTGTTAGATAGCTGCGTTTTGGATTTAGAAGCAGATATTTCCTGGGCTTACTGCTGTTTCTTCCTTATGCCGGTATTGGGCTGAAAATGCTTGCTCTGAGATTCTGCACAGAAAGTGTTTGCAGACTGCTGAATCCACACACGAGTTCAACTCGGGAATGTAAATGCACGTATTGACAACCATTCGGTTAGATAGCTGCCTTTTGGTTTTAGAAACAGTTATTTCTCTTTACAGCATATACTCCCTTTCACTCTGGAATATCCAAACGCAGCTCCTAGTAGAAACGGGTTTCTAAGTATAATCAGATATTTCTCTTTACATATTGTACTCCAGTACACTCTGACATATGCAAACGCAGCTCCTGGAAGAAACGTGTTTGTAACTCGATGAATCTGAGCATATATTGAAGTCTGTTAGGTGAATGAACGCACAGCAGAGCAGTTTGAAAAAAGCATTTCTTCCATGTTATAGATGCACTGTTACTGGTATTTCTTTTAGGCTGGTGTTTTCCTGGAAATGTTGGTTTTAGAATTTCCATATAAATGGTTTTTAAATGGCTGCATAAGTGGAGCAGTTTAATTCGTTAAGTTGAATGCCCTCATTCACAATCATTCTGTTAGCTAGCTCCGTTTTGGTTTTAGAAGCCTATGTTTCTAGTTACAGCGTATACTCCCATTCATTCTGGAATAGCCAAACGCAGCTCCCAGAATAGACGTGTTTCTAAGTCGCTGAATCTAAACATAGATTCAACTCCCTTAGGTGAACGAACACACAGCACAGCAGTTTGAAAGAAACGTTTTATTTGAGTTTTAGACGCAGTCTTATTGCTATTTCTTAGAGGCCGGTATTTTGCTGGGAATGTCTGTTTTAGAATCTGCACAAAAAGCTTTTCTAAACTGCTGCATAGAAACAACAGTTTATGTCAATAAGCTGAATGCACACAGTGACAACCATTCTGTTAGATGGCTCCGTGTTTGTTTTAGAACCAGATATTTCACTTTAAACCTTATACTCCAGTACACTCTGGAATATGCAAATGCAGCTCCTGGAAGAAACGTGTTTCTTACTCGCTGAATCTGAACATATACTCAAGACTCTTAGGTGAATGAACACAGAGCAGAGCATTTTGAAATAAAACGTTTCTTCTGTGTTATAGATGCAGTCTTACTGCTACTTCTTTTAGGCTGGTGTTTTGCTGCAAATGCAGATTTTAGAATTTGCATAGAAAGGGTTTCTAAACTGCTGCCTAAGAAGAGCAGATTAACCCTTTAAGTTGAATGCACACATTCACAACCATTCTGTTAGATAGCTCCGTTTTGGTTTTAGAAACAGGTATTTCTCTTTACAGCATTTACTCCCATACACTCTGGAATATCGAAATGCAGCTCCTAGAATAAACGTGTTTCAAACTCGCTGAATCTAAACATAGATTCAACTACCTTTGGTGAACGAACACACTGCAGAGCAGTTTGAAAGAAACGTTCCCTCTGAGTTTTAGATGCAGTCTTACTGCTATTTCTTATAGGCCGGCATTTTGCTGCAAATGTCTGTTTGAGAATCTACACAGAAATGTTTTCTAAACTGCTGCATACAAACAGCAGTTTAGCTCAGTAAGTTGAATGCACACATTGACAACCATTCCATTAGATCATCCATTTTTCTTTTGGAACGAGACATTTGTCTTTACATCTTATACTCCAGTATACTCTGGAATAGGCAAACACAGCTCCTGGAAGAAACGTGTTTCTAACTAGCTGAATCTGAACATATATTCAAGTCTCTTATGTGAATGAACACACAGCAGAGCACTTTGAAAACAAAGATTCTTCCATGTTATAGATGCAGTCTTACTGCTATTTCCTTTAGGTTGGTGTTCTGCTGGAAAGGTCCCTATGAGAATTTGCATATAAAGGGTTTCTAAAGTGCTGCATGAGAAGAGCAGTTTACCTCTTTAAGCCGAATGCACACATTCACAACCACTCTGTTAGATAGATCGGATTTGGTTTTAGAAACAGATATTTCTCTTCACAGCATATACACCCATTCATTCTGGAATATCCAAAGACAGCTCCTAGAATAAAGGTGTTTCCATATCGCTGAATCTAAACATAGATTCAGCTCCCTTAGGTCAAAGAACACACGGCCGAGCAGTTTGAAAGAAACGTTTCTTCTGAGTTTTAGACGGAGTCTTACGGCTGTTTCTTCCATATGCCGGTATTGGGCTGAAAACGGCTGTTTTGAAACTCTGCACAGAAAGTGTTTGCAGACTGCTGAATCCACACACGGGTTTAACTCTGGAAGTTGAGTGCACACATTGACAACCGTTCTGTTAGATAGCTGCGTTTTGGATTTAGAAGCAGATATTTCCCTGTGCTTTCTGCTGTTTCTTCCATATGCCGGTATTGGGCTGAAAACGCCTGTTTTGAAACTCTGCACAGAAAGTGTTTGCAGACTGCTGAATCCACACACGGGTTTATCTCTGGAACTTGAGTGCACACATTGACAACCGTTCTGTTAGATAGCTGCGTTTTGGATTTAGAAGCAGATATTTCCCTGTGCTTTCTGCTGTTTCTTCCATATGCCGGTATTGGGCTGAAAACGCCTGTTTTGAAACTCTGCACAGAAAGTGTTTGCAGACTGCTGAATTCACACACGGGTTTAACTCTGGAAGTTGAGTGCACACATTGACAACCGTTCTGTTAGATAGCTGCGTTTTGGATTTAGAAGCAGATATTTCCCTGTGCTTTCTGCTGTTTCTTCCATATGCCGGTATTGGGCTGAAAACGCCTGTTTTGAAACTCTGCACAGAAAGTGTTTGCAGACTGCTGAATCCACACACGGGTTTAACTCTGGAAGTTGAGTGCACACATTGACAACCGTTCTGTTAGATAGCTGCGTTTTGGATTTAGAAGCAGATATTTCACTGTGCTTTCTGCTGTTTCTTCCATATGCCGGTATTTGGCTGAAAACGCCTGTTTTGAAACTCTGCACAGAAAGTGTTTGCAGACGGCTGAATCCAAACACGGGTTTAACTCTGGAAGTTGAGTGCACACATTGACAACCGTTCTGTTAGATAGCTGCGTTTTGGATTTAGAAGCAGATATTTCCCTATGCTTTCTGCTGTTTCTTCCTTATGCCGGTATTGGGCTGAAAACGCCTGTTTTGAAACTCTGCACAGAAAGTGTTTGCAGACTGCTGAATCCAAACACGGGTTTAACTCTGGAAGTTGAGTGCACACATTGACAACCGTTTTGTTAGATAGCTGTGTCTTGGATTTAGAAGCAGATATTTCCCTGTGCTTTCTGCTGTTTCTTCCATATGCCGGTATTGGGCTGAAAACGCCGGTTTTGAAACTCTGCACAGAAAGTGTTTGCAGACTGCTGAATCCACACACGGGTTTAACTCTGGAAGTTGAGTGCACACATTGACAACCGTTCTGTTAGATAGCTGCGTTTTGGATTTAGAAGCAGATATTTCCCTGTGCTTTCTGCTGTTTCTTCCATATGCCGGTATTGGGCTGAAAACGCCTGTTTTGAAACTCTGCACAGAAAGTGTTTGCAGACTGCTGAATCCAAACACGGGTTTAACTCTGGAAGTGGAGTGCACACATTGACAACCGTTCTGTTAGATAGCTGCGTTTTGGATTTAGAAGCAGATATTTCCCTGTGCTTTCTGCTGTTTCTTCCATATGCCGGTATTGGGCTGAAAACGCCTGTTTTGAAACTCTGCACAGAAAGTGTTTGCAGACTGCTGAATCCAAACACGGGTTTAACTCTGGAAGTTGAGTGCACACATTGACAACCGTTCTGTTAGATAGCTGCGTTTTGGATTTAGAAGCAGATATTTCCCTGTGCTTTCTGCTGTTTCTTCCATATGCCGGTATTGGGCTGAAAACGCCGGTTTTGAAACTCTGCACAGAAAGTGTTTGCAGACTGCTGAATCCACACACGGGTTTAACTCTGGAAGTTGAGTGCACACATTGACAACCGTTCTGTTAGATAGCTGCGTTTTGGATTTAGAAGCAGATATTTCCTGGGCTTACTGCTGTTTCTTCCTTATGCCGGTATTGGGCTGAAAATGCTTGCTCTGAGATTCTGCACAGAAAGTGTTTGCAGACTGCTGAATCCACACACGAGTTCAACTCGGGAATGTAAATGCACGTATTGACAACCATTCGGTTAGATAGCTGCCTTTTGGTTTTAGAAACAGTTATTTCTCTTTACAGCATATACTCCCTTTCACTCTGGAATATCCAAACGCAGCTCCTAGTAGAAACGGGTTTCTAAGTATAATCAGATATTTCTCTTTACATATTGTACTCCAGTACACTCTGACATATGCAAACGCAGCTCCTGGAAGAAACGTGTTTGTAACTCGATGAATCTGAGCATATATTGAAGTCTGTTAGGTGAATGAACGCACAGCAGAGCAGTTTGAAAAAAGCATTTCTTCCATGTTATAGATGCACTGTTACTGGTATTTCTTTTAGGCTGGTGTTTTCCTGGAAATGTTGGTTTTAGAATTTCCATATAAATGGTTTTTAAATGGCTGCATAAGTGGAGCAGTTTAATTCGTTAAGTTGAATGCCCTCATTCACAATCATTCTGTTAGCTAGCTCCGTTTTGGTTTTAGAAGCCTATGTTTCTAGTTACAGCGTATACTCCCATTCATTCTGGAATAGCCAAACGCAGCTCCCAGAATAGACGTGTTTCTAAGTCGCTGAATCTAAACATAGATTCAACTCCCTTAGGTGAACGAACACACAGCACAGCAGTTTGAAAGAAACGTTTTATTTGAGTTTTAGACGCAGTCTTATTGCTATTTCTTAGAGGCCGGTATTTTGCTGGGAATGTCTGTTTTAGAATCTGCACAAAAAGCTTTTCTAAACTGCTGCATAGAAACAACAGTTTATGTCAATAAGCTGAATGCACACAGTGACAACCATTCTGTTAGATGGCTCCGTGTTTGTTTTAGAACCAGATATTTCACTTTAAACCTTATACTCCAGTACACTCTGGAATATGCAAATGCAGCTCCTGGAAGAAACGTGTTTCTTACTCGCTGAATCTGAACATATACTCAAGACTCTTAGGTGAATGAACACAGAGCAGAGCATTTTGAAATAAAACGTTTCTTCTATGTTATAGATGCAGTCTTACTGCTACTTCTTTTAGGCTGGTGTTTTGCTGCAAATGCAGATTTTAGAATTTGCATAGAAAGGGTTTCTAAACTGCTGCCTAAGAAGAGCAGATTAACCCTTTAAGTTGAATGCACACATTCACAACCATTCTGTTAGATAGCTCCGTTTTGGTTTTAGAAACAGGTATTTCTCTTTACAGCATTTACTCCCATACACTCTGGAATATCGAAATGCAGCTCCTAGAATAAACGTGTTTCAAACTCGCTGAATCTAAACATAGATTCAACTACCTTTGGTGAACGAACACACTGCAGAGCAGTTTGAAAGAAACGTTCCCTCTGAGTTTTAGATGCAGTCTTACTGCTATTTCTTATAGGCCGGCATTTTGCTGCAAATGTCTGTTTGAGAATCTACACAGAAATGTTTTCTAAACTGCTGCATACAAACAGCAGTTTAGCTCAGTAAGTTGAATGCACACATTGACAACCATTCCATTAGATCATCCATTTTTCTTTTGGAACGAGACATTTGTCTTTACATCTTATACTCCAGTATACTCTGGAATAGGCAAACACAGCTCCTGGAAGAAACGTGTTTCTAACTAGCTGAATCTGAACATATATTCAAGTCTCTTATGTGAATGAACACACAGCAGAGCACTTTGAAAACAAAGATTCTTCCATGTTATAGATGCAGTCTTACTGCTATTTCCTTTAGGTTGGTGTTCTGCTGGAAAGGTCCCTATGAGAATTTGCATATAAAGGGTTTCTAAAGTGCTGCATGAGAAGAGCAGTTTACCTCTTTAAGCCGAATGCACACATTCACAACCACTCTGTTAGATAGATCGGATTTGGTTTTAGAAACAGATATTTCTCTTCACAGCATATACACCCATTCATTCTGGAATATCCAAAGACAGCTCCTAGAATAAAGGTGTTTCCATATCGCTGAATCTAAACATAGATTCAGCTCCCTTAGGTCAAAGAACACACGGCCGAGCAGTTTGAAAGAAACGTTTCTTCTGAGTTTTAGACGGAGTCTTACTGCTGTTTCTTCCATATGCCGGTATTGGGCTGAAAACGGCTGTTTTGAAACTCTGCACAGAAAGTATTTGCAGACTGCTGAATCCACACACGGGTTTAACTCTGGAAGTTGAGTGCACACATTGACAACCGTTCTGTTAGATAGCTGCGTTTTGGATTTAGAAGCAGATATTTCCCTGTGCTTTCTGCTGTTTCTTCCATATGCCGGTATTGGGCTGAAAACGCCTGTTTTGAAACTCTGCACAGAAAGTGTTTGCAGACTGCTGAATCCAAACACGGGTTTAACTCTGGAACTTGAGTGCACACATTGACAACCGTTCTGTTAGATAGCTGCGTTTTGGATTTAGAAGCAGATATTTCCCTGTGCTTTCTGCTGTTTCTTCCATATGCCGGTATTGGGCTGAAAACGCCTGTTTTGAAACTCTGCACAGAAAGTGTTTGCAGACTGCTGAATTCACACAAGGGTTTAACTCTGGAAGTTGAGTGCACACATAGACAACCGTTCTGTTAGATAGCTGCGCTTTGGATTTAGAAGCAGATATTTCCCTGTGCTTTCTGCTGTTTCTTCCATATGCCGGTATTGGGCTGAAAACGCCTGTTTTGAAACTCTGCACAGAAAGTGTTTGCAGACTGCTGAATCCACACACGGGTTTAACTCTGGAACTTGAGTGCACACATTGACAACCGTTCTGTTAGATAGCTGCGTTTTGGATTTAGAAGCAGATATTTCACTGTGCTTTCTGCTGTTTCTTCCATATGCCGGTATTGGGCTGAAAACGCCTGTTTTGAAACTCTGCACAGAAAGTGTTTGCAGACGGCTGAATCCAAACACGGGTTTAACTCTGGAAGTTGAGTGCACACATTGACAACCGTTCTGTTAGATAGCTGCGTTTTGGATTTAGAAGCAGATATTTCCCTATGCTTTCTGCTGTTTCTTCCTTATGCCGGTATTGGGCTGAAAACGCCTGTTTTGAAACTCTGCACAGAAAGTGTTTGCAGACTGCTGAATCCACACACGGGTTTAACTCTGGAAGTGGAGTGCACACATTGACAACCGTTCTGTTAGATAGCTGAGTTTTGGATTTAGAAGCAGATATTTCCCTGTGCTTTCTGCTGTTTCTTCCATATGCCGGTATTGGGCTGAAAACGCCTGTTTTGAAACTCTGCACAGAAAGTGTTTGCAGACTGCTGAATCCACACACGGGTTTAACTCTGGAAGTGGAGTGCACACATTGACAACCGTTCTGTTAGATAGCTGCGTTTTGGATTTAGAAGCAGATATTTCCCTGTGCTTTCTGCTGTTTCTTCCATATGCCGGTATTGGGCTGAAAACGCCTGTTTTGAAACTCTGCACAGAAAGTGTTTGCAGACTGCTGAATCCACACACGGGTTTATCTCTGGAAGTGGAGTGCACACATTGACAACCGTTCTGTTAGATAGCTGCGTTTTGGATTTAGAAGCAGATATTTCCCTGTGCTTTCTGCTGATTCTTCCATATGCCGGTATTGGGCTGAAAACGCCGGTTTTCAAACTCTGCACAGAAAGTGTTTGCAGACTGCTGAATCCACACACGGGTTTAACTCTGGAAGTTTAGTGCACACATTGACAACCGTTCTGTTAGATAGCTGCGTTTTGGATTTAGAAGCAGATATTTCCCTGTGCTTTCTGCTGTTTCTTCCATATGCCGGTATTGGGCTGAAAACGCCTGTTTTGAAACTCTGCACAGAAAGTGTTTGCAGACTGCTGAATCCAAACACGGGTTTAACTCTGGAACTTGAGTGCACACATTGACAACCGTTCTGTTAGAAAGCTGCGTTTTGGATTTAGAAGCAGATATTTCCCTGGGCTTTCTGCTGTTTCTTCCATATGCCGGTATTGGGCTGAAAACGCCTGTTTTGAAACTCTGCACAGAAAGTGTTTGCAGACTGCTGAATTCACACACGGGTTTAACTCTGGAAGTTGAGTGCACACATTGACAACCGTTCTGTTAGATAGCTGCGTTTTGGATTTAGAAGCAGATATTTCCCTGTGCTTTCTGCTGTTTCTTCCATATGCCGGTATTGGGCTGAAAACGCCTGTTTTAAAACTCTGCACAGAAAGTGTTTGCAGACTGCTGAATCCAAACACGGGTTTAACTCTGGAACTTGAGTGCACACATTGACAACCGTTCTGTTAGATAGCTGCGTTTTGGATTTAGAAGCAGATATTTCCCTGTGCTTTCTGCTGTTTCTTCCATATGCCGGTATTGGGCTGAAAACGCCTGTTTTGAAACTCTGCACAGAAAGTGTTTGCAGACTGCTGAATCCACACACGGGTTTAACTCTGGAAGTTGAGTGCACACATTGACAACCGTTCTGTTAGATAGCTGCGTTTTGGATTTAGAAGCAGATATTTCCTGGGCTTACTGCTGTTTCTTCCTTATGCCGGTATTGGGCTGAAAATGCTTGCTCTGAGATTCTGCACAGAAAGTGTTTGCAGACTGCTGAATCCACACACGAGTTCAACTCGGGAATGTAAATGCACGTATTGACAACCATTCGGTTAGATAGCTGCCTTTTGGTTTTAGAAACAGTTATTTCTCTTTACAGCATATACTCCCTTTCACTCTGGAATATCCAAACGCAGCTCCTAGTAGAAACGGGTTTCTAAGTATAATCAGATATTTCTCTTTACATATTGTACTCCAGTACACTCTGACATATGCAAACGCAGCTCCTGGAAGAAACGTGTTTGTAACTCGATGAATCTGAGCATATATTGAAGTCTGTTAGGTGAATGAACGCACAGCAGAGCAGTTTGAAAAAAGCATTTCTTCCATGTTATAGATGCACTGTTACTGGTATTTCTTTTAGGCTGGTGTTTTCCTGGAAATGTTGGTTTTAGAATTTCCATATAAATGGTTTTTAAATGGCTGCATAAGTGGAGCAGTTTAATTCGTTAAGTTGAATGCCCTCATTCACAATCATTCTGTTAGCTAGCTCCGTTTTGGTTTTAGAAGCCTATGTTTCTAGTTACAGCGTATACTCCCATTCATTCTGGAATAGCCAAACGCAGCTCCCAGAATAGACGTGTTTCTAAGTCGCTGAATCTAAACATAGATTCAACTCCCTTAGGTGAACGAACACACAGCACAGCAGTTTGAAAGAAACGTTTTATTTGAGTTTTAGATGCAGTCTTATTGCTATTTCTTAGAGGCCGGTATTTTGCTGGGAATGTCTGTTTTAGAATCTGCACAAAAAGCTTTTCTAAACTGCTGCATAGAAACAACAGTTTATGTCAATAAGCTGAATGCACACAGTGACAACCATTCTGTTAGATGGCTCCGTGTTTGTTTTAGAACCAGATATTTCACTTTAAACCTTATACTCCAGTACACTCTGGAATATGCAAATGCAGCTCCTGGAAGAAACGTGTTTCTTACTCGCTGAATCTGAACATATACTCAAGACTCTTAGGTGAATGAACACAGAGCAGAGCATTTTGAAATAAAACGTTTCTTCTATGTTATAGATGCAGTCTTACTGCTACTTCTTTTAGGCTGGTGTTTTGCTGCAAATGCAGATTTTAGAATTTGCATAGAAAGGGTTTCTAAACTGCTGCCTAAGAAGAGCAGATTAACCCTTTAAGTTGAATGCACACATTCACAACCATTCTGTTAGATAGCTCCGTTTTGGTTTTAGAAACAGGTATTTCTCTTTACAGCATTTACTCCCATACACTCTGGAATATCGAAATGCAGCTCCTAGAATAAACGTGTTTCAAACTCGCTGAATCTAAACATAGATTCAACTACCTTTGGTGAACGAACACACTGCAGAGCAGTTTGAAAGAAACGTTCCCTCTGAGTTTTAGATGCAGTCTTACTGCTATTTCTTATAGGCCGGCATTTTGCTGCAAATGTCTGTTTGAGAATCTACACAGAAATGTTTTCTAAACTGCTGCATACAAACAGCAGTTTAGCTCAGTAAGTTGAATGCACACATTGACAACCATTCCATTAGATCATCCATTTTTCTTTTGGAACGAGACATTTGTCTTTACATCTTATACTCCAGTATACTCTGGAATAGGCAAACACAGCTCCTGGAAGAAACGTGTTTCTAACTAGCTGAATCTGAACATATATTCAAGTCTCTTATGTGAATGAACACACAGCAGAGCACTTTGAAAACAAAGATTCTTCCATGTTATAGATGCAGTCTTACTGCTATTTCCTTTAGGTTGGTGTTCTGCTGGAAAGGTCCCTATGAGAATTTGCATATAAAGGGTTTCTAAAGTGCTGCATGAGAAGAGCAGTTTACCTCTTTAAGCCGAATGCACACATTCACAACCACTCTGTTAGATAGATCGGATTTGGTTTTAGAAACAGATATTTCTCTTCACAGCATATACACCCATTCATTCTGGAATATCCAAAGACAGCTCCTAGAATAAAGGTGTTTCCATATCGCTGAATCTAAACATAGATTCAGCTCCCTTAGGTCAAAGAACACACGGCCGAGCAGTTTGAAAGAAACGTTTCTTCTGAGTTTTAGACGGAGTCTTACTGCTGTTTCTTCCATACGCCGGTATTGGGCTGAAAACGGCTGTTTTGAAACTCTGCACAGAAAGTGTTTGCAGACTGCTGAATCCACACACGGGTTTAACTCTGGAAGTTGAGTGCACACATTGACAACCGTTCTGTTAGATAGCTGCGTTTTGGATTTAGAAGCAGATATTTCCCTGTGCTTTCTGCTGTTTCTTCCATATGCCGGTATTGGGCTGAAAACGCCTGTTTTGAAACTCTGCACAGAAAGTGTTTGCAGACTGCTGAATCCACACACGGGTTTAACTCTGGAACTTGAGTGCACACATTGACAACCGTTCTGTTAGATAGCTGCGTTTTGGATTTAGAAGCAGATATTTCCCTGTGCTTTCTGCTGTTTCTTCCATATGCCGGTATTGGGCTGAAAACGCCTGTTTTGAAACTCTGCACAGAAAGTGTTTGCAGACTGCTGAATTCACACAAGGGTTTAACTCTGGAAGTTGAGTGCACACATAGACAACCGTTCTGTTAGATAGCTGCGCTTTGGATTTAGAAGCAGATATTTCCCTGTGCTTTCTGCTGTTTCTTCCATATGCCGGTATTGGGCTGAAAACGCCTGTTTTGAAACTCTGCACAGAAAGTGTTTGCAGACTGCTGAATCCACACACGGGTTTAACTCTGGAACTTGAGTGCACACATTGACAACCGTTCTGTTAGATAGCTGCGTTTTGGATTTAGAAGCAGATATTTCACTGTGCTTTCTGCTGTTTCTTCCATATGCCGGTATTGGGCTGAAAACGCCTGTTTTGAAACTCTGCACAGAAAGTGTTTGCAGACGGCTGAATCCAAACACGGGTTTAACTCTGGAAGTTGAGTGCACACATTGACAACCGTTCTGTTAGATAGCTGCGTTTTGGATTTAGAAGCAGATATTTCCCTATGCTTTCTGCTGTTTCTTCCTTATGCCGGTATTGGGCTGAAAACGCCTGTTTTGAAACTCTGCACAGAAAGTGTTTGCAGACTGCTGAATCCACACACGGGTTTAACTCTGGAAGTGGAGTGCACACATTGACAACCGTTCTGTTAGATAGCTGCGTTTTGGATTTAGAAGCAGATATTTCCCTGTGCTTTCTGCTGTTTCTTCCATATGCCGGTATTGGGCTGAAAACGCCTGTTTTGAAACTCTGCACAGAAAGTGTTTGCAGACTGCTGAATCCACACACGGGTTTAACTCTGGAAGTGGAGTGCACACATTGACAACCGTTCTGTTAGATAGCTGCGTTTTGGATTTAGAAGCAGATATTTCCCTGTGCTTTCTGCTGTTTCTTCCATATGCCGGTATTGGGCTGAAAACGCCTGTTTTGAAACTCTGCACAGAAAGTGTTTGCAGACTGCTGAATCCACACACGGGTTTATCTCTGGAAGTGGAGTGCACACATTGACAACCGTTCTGTTAGATAGCTGCGTTTTGGATTTAGAAGCAGATATTTCCCTGTGCTTTCTGCTGATTCTTCCATATGCCGGTATTGGGCTGAAAACGCCGGTTTTCAAACTCTGCACAGAAAGTGTTTGCAGACTGCTGAATCCACACACGGGTTTAACTCTGGAAGTTTAGTGCACACATTGACAACCGTTCTGTTAGATAGCTGCGTTTTGGATTTAGAAGCAGATATTTCCCTGTGCTTTCTGCTGTTTCTTCCATATGCCGGTATTGGGCTGAAAACGCCTGTTTTGAAACTCTGCACAGAAAGTGTTTGCAGACTGCTGAATCCAAACACGGGTTTAACTCTGGAACTTGAGTGCACACATTGACAACCGTTCTGTTAGATAGCTGCGTTTTGGATTTAGAAGCAGATATTTCCCTGGGCTTTCTGCTGTTTCTTCCATATGCCGGTATTGGGCTGAAAACGCCTGTTTTGAAACTCTGCACAGAAAGTGTTTGCAGACTGCTGAATTCACACACTGGTTTAACTCTGGAAGTTGAGTGCACACATTGACAACCGTTCTGTTAGATAGCTGCGTTTTGGATTTAGAAGCAGATATTTCCCTGTGCTTTCTGCTGTTTCTTCCATATGCCGGTATTGGGCTGAAAACGCCTGTTTTAAAACTCTGCACAGAAAGTGTTTGCAGACTGCTGAATCCAAACACGGGTTTAACTCTGGAACTTGAGTGCACACATTGACAACCGTTCTGTTAGATAGCTGCGTTTTGGATTTAGAAGCAGATATTTCCCTGTGCTTTCTGCTGTTTCTTCCATATGCCGGTATTGGGCTGAAAACGCCGGTTTTGAAACTCTGCACAGAAAGTGTTTGCAGACTGCTGAATCCACACACGGGTTTAACTCTGGAAGTTGAGTGCACACATTGACAACCGTTCTGTTAGATAGCTGCGTTTTGGATTTAGAAGCAGATATTTCCTGGGCTTACTGCTGTTTCTTCCTTATGCCGGTATTGGGCTGAAAATGCTTGCTCTGAGATTCTGCACAGAAAGTGTTTGCAGACTGCTGAATCCACACACGAGTTCAACTCGGGAATGTAAATGCACGTATTGACAACCATTCGGTTAGATAGCTGCCTTTTGGTTTTAGAAACAGTTATTTCTCTTTACAGCATATACTCCCTTTCACTCTGGAATATCCAAACGCAGCTCCTAGTAGAAACGGGTTTCTAAGTATAATCAGATATTTCTCTTTACATATTGTACTCCAGTACACTCTGACATATGCAAACGCAGCTCCTGGAAGAAACGTGTTTGTAACTCGATGAATCTGAGCATATATTGAAGTCTGTTAGGTGAATGAACGCACAGCAGAGCAGTTTGAAAAAAGCATTTCTTCCATGTTATAGATGCACTGTTACTGGTATTTCTTTTAGGCTGGTGTTTTCCTGGAAATGTTGGTTTTAGAATTTCCATATAAATGGTTTTTAAATGGCTGCATAAGTGGAGCAGTTTAATTCGTTAAGTTGAATGCCCTCATTCACAATCATTCTGTTAGCTAGCTCCGTTTTGGTTTTAGAAGCCTATGTTTCTAGTTACAGCGTATACTCCCATTCATTCTGGAATAGCCAAACGCAGCTCCCAGAATAGACGTGTTTCTAAGTCGCTGAATCTAAACATAGATTCAACTCCCTTAGGTGAACGAACACACAGCACAGCAGTTTGAAAGAAACGTTTTATTTGAGTTTTAGACGCAGTCTTATTGCTATTTCTTAGAGGCCGGTATTTTGCTGGGAATGTCTGTTTTAGAATCTGCACAAAAAGCTTTTCTAAACTGCTGCATAGAAACAACAGTTTATGTCAATAAGCTGAATGCACACAGTGACAACCATTCTGTTAGATGGCTCCGTGTTTGTTTTAGAACCAGATATTTCACTTTAAACCTTATACTCCAGTACACTCTGGAATATGCAAATGCAGCTCCTGGAAGAAACGTGTTTCTTACTCGCTGAATCTGAACATATACTCAAGACTCTTAGGTGAATGAACACAGAGCAGAGCATTTTGAAATAAAACGTTTCTTCTATGTTATAGATGCAGTCTTACTGCTACTTCTTTTAGGCTGGTGTTTTGCTGCAAATGCAGATTTTAGAATTTGCATAGAAAGGGTTTCTAAACTGCTGCCTAAGAAGAGCAGATTAACCCTTTAAGTTGAATGCACACATTCACAACCATTCTGTTAGATAGCTCCGTTTTGGTTTTAGAAACAGGTATTTCTCTTTACAGCATTTACTCCCATACACTCTGGAATATCGAAATGCAGCTCCTAGAATAAACGTGTTTCAAACTCGCTGAATCTAAACATAGATTCAACTACCTTTGGTGAACGAACACACTGCAGAGCAGTTTGAAAGAAACGTTCCCTCTGAGTTTTAGATGCAGTCTTACTGCTATTTCTTATAGGCCGGCATTTTGCTGCAAATGTCTGTTTGAGAATCTACACAGAAATGTTTTCTAAACTGCTGCATACAAACAGCAGTTTAGCTCAGTAAGTTGAATGCACACATTGACAACCATTCCATTAGATCATCCATTTTTCTTTTGGAACGAGACATTTGTCTTTACATCTTATACTCCAGTATACTCTGGAATAGGCAAACACAGCTCCTGGAAGAAACGTGTTTCTAACTAGCTGAATCTGAACATATATTCAAGTCTCTTATGTGAATGAACACACAGCAGAGCACTTTGAAAACAAAGATTCTTCCATGTTATAGATGCAGTCTTACTGCTATTTCCTTTAGGTTGGTGTTCTGCTGGAAAGGTCCCTATGAGAATTTGCAAATAAAGGGTTTCTAAAGTGCTGCATGAGAAGAGCAGTTTACCTCTTTAAGCCGAATGCACACATTCACAACCACTCTGTTAGATAGATCGGATTTGGTTTTAGAAACAGATATTTCTCTTCACAGCATATACACCCATTCATTCTGGAATATCCAAAGACAGCTCCTAGAATAAAGGTGTTTCCATATCGCTGAATCTAAACATAGATTCAGCTCCCTTAGGTCAAAGAACACACGGCCGAGCAGTTTGAAAGAAACGTTTCTTCTGAGTTTTAGACGGAGTCTTACTGCTGTTTCTTCCATATGCCGGTATTGGGCTGAAAACGCCTGTTTTGAAACTCTGCACAGAAAGTGTTTGCAGACTGCTGAATCCACACACGGGTTTAACTCTGGAAGTGGAGTGCACACATTGACAACCGTTCTGTTAGATAGCTGCGTTTTGGATTTAGAAGCAGATATTTCCCTGTGCTTTCTGCTGTTTCTTCCATATGCCGGTATTGGGCTGAAAACGCCTGTTTTGAAACTCTGCACAGAAAGTGTTTGCAGACTGCTGAATCCACACACGGGTTTATCTCTGGAAGTGGAGTGCACACATTGACAACCGTTCTGTTAGATAGCTGCGTTTTGGATTTAGAAGCAGATATTTCCCTGTGCTTTCTGCTGATTCTTCCATATGCCGGTATTGGGCTGAAAACGCCGGTGTTCAAACTCTGCACAGAAAGTGTTTGCAGACTGCTGAATCCACACACGGGTTTAACTCTGGAAGTTTAGTGCACACATTGACAACCGTTCTGTTAGATAGCTGCGTTTTGGATTTAGAAGCAGATATTTCCCTGTGCTTTCTGCTGTTTCTTCCATATGCCGGTATTGGGCTGAAAACGCCTGTTTTGAAACTCTGCACAGAAAGTGTTTGCAGACTGCTGAATCCAAACACGGGTTTAACTCTGGAACTTGAGTGCACACATTGACAACCGTTCTGTTAGATAGCTGCGTTTTGGATTTAGAAGCAGATATTTCCCTGGGCTTTCTGCTGTTTCTTCCATATGCCGGTATTGGGCTGAAAACGCCTGTTTTGAAACTCTGCACAGAAAGTGTTTGCAGACTGCTGAATTCACACACTGGTTTAACTCTGGAAGTTGAGTGCACACATTGACAACCGTTCTGTTAGATAGCTGCGTTTTGGATTTAGAAGCAGATATTTCCCTGTGCTTTCTGCTGTTTCTTCCATATGCCGGTATTGGGCTGAAAACGCCTGTTTTAAAACTCTGCACAGAAAGTGTTTGCAGACTGCTGAATCCAAACACGGGTTTAACTCTGGAACTTGAGTGCACACATTGACAACCGTTCTGTTAGATAGCTGCGTTTTGGATTTAGAAGCAGATATTTCCCTGTGCTTTCTGCTGTTTCTTCCATATGCCGGTATTGGGCTGAAAACGCCGGTTTTGAAACTCTGCACAGAAAGTGTTTGCAGACTGCTGAATCCACACACGGGTTTAACTCTGGAAGTTGAGTGCACACATTGACAACCGTTCTGTTAGATAGCTGCGTTTTGGATTTAGAAGCAGATATTTCCTGGGCTTACTGCTGTTTCTTCCTTATGCCGGTATTGGGCTGAAAATGCTTGCTCTGAGATTCTGCACAGAAAGTGTTTGCAGACTGCTGAATCCACACACGAGTTCAACTCGGGAATGTAAATGCACGTATTGACAACCATTCGGTTAGATAGCTGCCTTTTGGTTTTAGAAACAGTTATTTCTCTTTACAGCATATACTCCCTTTCACTCTGGAATATCCAAACGCAGCTCCTAGTAGAAACGGGTTTCTAAGTATAATCAGATATTTCTCTTTACATATTGTACTCCAGTACACTCTGACATATGCAAACGCAGCTCCTGGAAGAAACGTGTTTGTAACTCGATGAATCTGAGCATATATTGAAGTCTGTTAGGTGAATGAACGCACAGCAGAGCAGTTTGAAAAAAGCATTTCTTCCATGTTATAGATGCACTGTTACTGGTATTTCTTTTAGGCTGGTGTTTTCCTGGAAATGTTGGTTTTAGAATTTCCATATAAATGGTTTTTAAATGGCTGCATAAGTGGAGCAGTTTAATTCGTTAAGTTGAATGCCCTCATTCACAATCATTCTGTTAGCTAGCTCCGTTTTGGTTTTAGAAGCCTATGTTTCTAGTTACAGCGTATACTCCCATTCATTCTGGAATAGCCAAACGCAGCTCCCAGAATAGACGTGTTTCTAAGTCGCTGAATCTAAACATAGATTCAACTCCCTTAGGTGAACGAACACACAGCACAGCAGTTTGAAAGAAACGTTTTATTTGAGTTTTAGACGCAGTCTTATTGCTATTTCTTAGAGGCCGGTATTTTGCTGGGAATGTCTGTTTTAGAATCTGCACAAAAAGCTTTTCTAAACTGCTGCATAGAAACAACAGTTTATGTCAATAAGCTGAATGCACACAGTGACAACCATTCTGTTAGATGGCTCCGTGTTTGTTTTAGAACCAGATATTTCACTTTAAACCTTATACTCCAGTACACTCTGGAATATGCAAATGCAGCTCCTGGAAGAAACGTGTTTCTTACTCGCTGAATCTGAACATATACTCAAGACTCTTAGGTGAATGAACACAGAGCAGAGCATTTTGAAATAAAACGTTTCTTCTATGTTATAGATGCAGTCTTACTGCTACTTCTTTTAGGCTGGTGTTTTGCTGCAAATGCAGATTTTAGAATTTGCATAGAAAGGGTTTCTAAACTGCTGCCTAAGAAGAGCAGATTAACCCTTTAAGTTGAATGCACACATTCACAACCATTCTGTTAGATAGCTCCGTTTTGGTTTTAGAAACAGGTATTTCTCTTTACAGCATTTACTCCCATACACTCTGGAATATCGAAATGCAGCTCCTAGAATAAACGTGTTTCAAACTCGCTGAATCTAAACATAGATTCAACTACCTTTGGTGAACGAACACACTGCAGAGCAGTTTGAAAGAAACGTTCCCTCTGAGTTTTAGATGCAGTCTTACTGCTATTTCTTATAGGCCGGCATTTTGCTGCAAATGTCTGTTTGAGAATCTACACAGAAATGTTTTCTAAACTGCTGCATACAAACAGCAGTTTAGCTCAGTAAGTTGAATGCACACATTGACAACCATTCCATTAGATCATCCATTTTTCTTTTGGAACGAGACATTTGTCTTTACATCTTATACTCCAGTATACTCTGGAATAGGCAAACACAGCTCCTGGAAGAAACGTGTTTCTAACTAGCTGAATCTGAACATATATTCAAGTCTCTTATGTGAATGAACACACAGCAGAGCACTTTGAAAACAAAGATTCTTCCATGTTATAGATGCAGTCTTACTGCTATTTCCTTTAGGTTGGTGTTCTGCTGGAAAGGTCCCTATGAGAATTTGCAAATAAAGGGTTTCTAAAGTGCTGCATGAGAAGAGCAGTTTACCTCTTTAAGCCGAATGCACACATTCACAACCACTCTGTTAGATAGATCGGATTTGGTTTTAGAAACAGATATTTCTCTTCACAGCATATACACCCATTCATTCTGGAATATCCAAAGACAGCTCCTAGAATAAAGGTGTTTCCATATCGCTGAATCTAAACATAGATTCAGCTCCCTTAGGTCAAAGAACACACGGCCGAGCAGTTTGAAAGAAACGTTTCTTCTGAGTTTTAGACGGAGTCTTACTGCTGTTTCTTCCATATGCCGGTATTGGGCTGAAAACGGCTGTTTTGAAACTCTGCACAGAAAGTGTTTGCAGACTGCTGAATCCACACACGGGTTTAACTCTGGAAGTTGAGTGCACACATTGACAACCGTTCTGTTAGATAGCTGCGTTTTGGATTTAGAAGCAGATATTTCCCTGTGCTTTCTGCTGTTTCTTCCATATGCCGGTATTGGGCTGAAAACGCCTGTTTTGAAACTCTGCACAGAAAGTGTTTGCAGACTGCTGAATCCACACACGGGTTTAACTCTGGAACTTGAGTGCACACATTGACAACCGTTCTGTTAGATAGCTGCGTTTTGGATTTAGAAGCAGATATTTCCCTGTGCTTTCTGCTGTTTCTTCCATATGCCGGTATTGGGCTGAAAACGCCTGTTTTGAAACTCTGCACAGAAAGTGTTTGCAGACTGCTGAATCCACACACGGGTTTAACTCTGGAAGTGGAGTGCACACATTGACAACCGTTCTGTTAGATAGCTGCGTTTTGGATTTAGAAGCAGATATTTCCCTGTGCTTTCTGCTGTTTCTTCCATATGCCGGTATTGGGCTGAAAACGCCTGTTTTGAAACTCTGCACAGAAAGTGTTTGCAGACTGCTGAATCCACACACGGGTTTAACTCTGGAACTTGAGTGCACACATTGACAACCGTTCTGTTAGATAGCTGCGTTTTGGATTTAGAAGCAGATATTTCACTGTGCTTTCTGCTGTTTCTTCCATATGCCGGTATTGGGCTGAAAACGCCTGTTTTGAAACTCTGCACAGAAAGTGTTTGCAGACGGCTGAATCCAAACACGGGTTTAACTCTGGAAGTTGAGTGCACACATTGACAACCGTTCTGTTAGATAGCTGCGTTTTGGATTTAGAAGCAGATATTTCCCTATGCTTTCTGCTGTTTCTTCCTTATGCCGGTATTGGGCTGAAAACGCCTGTTTTGAAACTCTGCACAGAAAGTGTTTGCAGACTGCTGAATCCACACACGGGTTTAACTCTGGAAGTGGAGTGCACACATTGACAACCGTTCTGTTAGATAGCTGCGTTTTGGATTTAGAAGCAGATATTTCCCTGTGCTTTCTGCTGTTTCTTCCATATGCCGGTATTGGGCTGAAAACGCCTGTTTTGAAACTCTGCACAGAAAGTGTTTGCAGACTGCTGAATCCACACACGGGTTTAACTCTGGAAGTGGAGTGCACACATTGACAACCGTTCTGTTAGATAGCTGCGTTTTGGATTTAGAAGCAGATATTTCCCTGTGCTTTCTGCTGTTTCTTCCATATGCCGGTATTGGGCTGAAAACGCCTGTTTTGAAACTCTGCACAGAAAGTGTTTGCAGACTGCTGAATCCACACACGGGTTTATCTCTGGAAGTGGAGTGCACACATTGACAACCGTTCTGTTAGATAGCTGCGTTTTGGATTTAGAAGCAGATATTTCCCTGTGCTTTCTGCTGATTCTTCCATATGCCGGTATTGGGCTGAAAACGCCGGTTTTCAAACTCTGCACAGAAAGTGTTTGCAGACTGCTGAATCCACACACTTGTTTAACTCTGGAAGTTTAGTGCACACATTGACAACCGTTCTGTTAGATAGCTGCGTTTTGGATTTAGAAGCAGATATTTCCCTGTGCTTTCTGCTGTTTCTTCCATATGCCGGTATTGGGCTGAAAACGCCTGTTTTGAAACTCTGCACAGAAAGTGTTTGCAGACTGCTGAATCCAAACACGGGTTTAACTCTGGAACTTGAGTGCACACATTGACAACCGTTCTGTTAGATAGCTGCGTTTTGGATTTAGAAGCAGATATTTCCCTGGGCTTTCTGCTGTTTCTTCCATATGCCGGTATTGGGCTGAAAACGCCTGTTTTGAAACTCTGCACAGAAAGTGTTTGCAGACTGCTGAATTCACACACTGGTTTAACTCTGGAAGTTGAGTGCACACATTGACAACCGTTCTGTTAGATAGCTGCGTTTTGGATTTAGAAGCAGATATTTCCCTGTGCTTTCTGCTGTTTCTTCCATATGCCGGTATTGGGCTGAAAACGCCTGTTTTAAAACTCTGCACAGAAAGTGTTTGCAGACTGCTGAATCCAAACACGGGTTTAACTCTGGAACTTGAGTGCACACATTGACAACCGTTCTGTTAGATAGCTGCGTTTTGGATTTAGAAGCAGATATTTCCCTGTGCTTTCTGCTGTTTCTTCCATATGCCGGTATTGGGCCGAAAACGCCGGTTTTGAAACTCTGCACAGAAAGTGTTTGCAGACTGCTGAATCCACACACGGGTTTAACTCTGGAAGTTGAGTGCACACATTGACAACCGTTCTGTTAGATAGCTGCGTTTTGGATTTAGAAGCAGATATTTCCTGGGCTTACTGCTGTTTCTTCCTTATGCCGGTATTGGGCTGAAAATGCTTGCTCTGAGATTCTGCACAGAAAGTGTTTGCAGACTGCTGAATCCACACACGAGTTCAACTCGGGAATGTAAATGCACGTATTGACAACCATTCGGTTAGATAGCTGCCTTTTGGTTTTAGAAACAGTTATTTCTCTTTACAGCATATACTCCCTTTCACTCTGGAATATCCAAACGCAGCTCCTAGTAGAAACGGGTTTCTAAGTATAATCAGATATTTCTCTTTACATATTGTACTCCAGTACACTCTGACATATGCAAACGCAGCTCCTGGAAGAAACGTGTTTGTAACTCGATGAATCTGAGCATATATTGAAGTCTGTTAGGTGAATGAACGCACAGCAGAGCAGTTTGAAAAAAGCATTTCTTCCATGTTATAGATGCACTGTTACTGGTATTTCTTTTAGGCTGGTGTTTTCCTGGAAATGTTGGTTTTAGAATTTCCATATAAATGGTTTTTAAATGGCTGCATAAGTGGAGCAGTTTAATTCGTTAAGTTGAATGCCCTCATTCACAATCATTCTGTTAGCTAGCTCCGTTTTGGTTTTAGAAGCCTATGTTTCTAGTTACAGCGTATACTCCCATTCATTCTGGAATAGCCAAACGCAGCTCCCAGAATAGACGTGTTTCTAAGTCGCTGAATCTAAACATAGATTCAACTCCCTTAGGTGAACGAACACACAGCACAGCAGTTTGAAAGAAACGTTTTATTTGAGTTTTAGATGCAGTCTTATTGCTATTTCTTAGAGGCCGGTATTTTGCTGGGAATGTCTGTTTTAGAATCTGCACAAAAAGCTTTTCTAAACTGCTGCATAGAAACAACAGTTTATGTCAATAAGCTGAATGCACACAGTGACAACCATTCTGTTAGATGGCTCCGTGTTTGTTTTAGAACCAGATATTTCACTTTAAACCTTATACTCCAGTACACTCTGGAATATGCAAATGCAGCTCCTGGAAGAAACGTGTTTCTTACTCGCTGAATCTGAACATATACTCAAGACTCTTAGGTGAATGAACACAGAGCAGAGCATTTTGAAATAAAACGTTTCTTCTATGTTATAGATGCAGTCTTACTGCTACTTCTTTTAGGCTGGTGTTTTGCTGCAAATGCAGATTTTAGAATTTGCATAGAAAGGGTTTCTAAACTGCTGCCTAAGAAGAGCAGATTAACCCTTTAAGTTGAATGCACACATTCACAACCATTCTGTTAGATAGCTCCGTTTTGGTTTTAGAAACAGGTATTTCTCTTTACAGCATTTACTCCCATACACTCTGGAATATCGAAATGCAGCTCCTAGAATAAACGTGTTTCAAACTCGCTGAATCTAAACATAGATTCAACTACCTTTGGTGAACGAACACACTGCAGAGCAGTTTGAAAGAAACGTTCCCTCTGAGTTTTAGATGCAGTCTTACTGCTATTTCTTATAGGCCGGCATTTTGCTGCAAATGTCTGTTTGAGAATCTACACAGAAATGTTTTCTAAACTGCTGCATACAAACAGCAGTTTAGCTCAGTAAGTTGAATGCACACATTGACAACCATTCCATTAGATCATCCATTTTTCTTTTGGAACGAGACATTTGTCTTTACATCTTATACTCCAGTATACTCTGGAATAGGCAAACACAGCTCCTGGAAGAAACGTGTTTCTAACTAGCTGAATCTGAACATATATTCAAGTCTCTTATGTGAATGAACACACAGCAGAGCACTTTGAAAACAAAGATTCTTCCATGTTATAGATGCAGTCTTACTGCTATTTCCTTTAGGTTGGTGTTCTGCTGGAAAGGTCCCTATGAGAATTTGCATATAAAGGGTTTCTAAAGTGCTGCATGAGAAGAGCAGTTTACCTCTTTAAGCCGAATGCACACATTCACAACCACTCTGTTAGATAGATCGGATTTGGTTTTAGAAACAGATATTTCTCTTCACAGCATATACACCCATTCATTCTGGAATATCCAAAGACAGCTCCTAGAATAAAGGTGTTTCCATATCGCTGAATCTAAACATAGATTCAGCTCCCTTAGGTCAAAGAACACACGGCCGAGCAGTTTGAAAGAAACGTTTCTTCTGAGTTTTAGACGGAGTCTTACTGCTGTTTCTTCCATATGCCGGTATTGGGCTGAAAACGGCTGTTTTGAAACTCTGCACAGAAAGTGTTTGCAGACTGCTGAATCCACACACGGGTTTAACTCTGGAAGTTGAGTGCACACATTGACAACCGTTCTGTTAGATAGCTGCGTTTTGGATTTAGAAGCAGATATTTCCCTGTGCTTTCTGCTGTTTCTTCCATATGCCGGTATTGGGCTGAAAACGCCTGTTTTGAAACTCTGCACAGAAAGTGTTTGCAGACTGCTGAATCCACACACGGGTTTAACTCTGGAACTTGAGTGCACACATTGACAACCGTTCTGTTAGATAGCTGCGTTTTGGATTTAGAAGCAGATATTTCCCTGTGCTTTCTGCTGTTTCTTCCATATGCCGGTATTGGGCTGAAAACGCCTGTTTTGAAACTCTGCACAGAAAGTGTTTGCAGACTGCTGAATTCACACAAGGGTTTAACTCTGGAAGTTGAGTGCACACATAGACAACCGTTCTGTTAGATAGCTGCGTTTTGGATTTAGAAGCAGATATTTCCCTGTGCTTTCTGCTGTTTCTTCCATATGCCGGTATTGGGCTGAAAACGCCTGTTTTGAAACTCTGCACAGAAAGTGTTTGCAGACTGCTGAATCCACACACGGGTTTAACTCTGGAACTTGAGTGCACACATTGACAACCGTTCTGTTAGATAGCTGCGTTTTGGATTTAGAAGCAGATATTTCACTGTGCTTTCTGCTGTTTCTTCCATATGCCGGTATTGGGCTGAAAACGCCTGTTTTGAAACTCTGCACAGAAAGTGTTTGCAGACGGCTGAATCCAAACACGGGTTTAACTCTGGAAGTTGAGTGCACACATTGACAACCGTTCTGTTAGATAGCTGCGTTTTGGATTTAGAAGCAGATATTTCCCTATGCTTTCGGCTGTTTCTTCCTTATGCCGGTATTGGGCTGAAAACGCCTGTTTTGAAACTCTGCACAGAAAGTGTTTGCAGACTGCTGAATCCACACACGGGTTTAACTCTGGAAGTGGAGTGCACACATTGACAACCGTTCTGTTAGATAGCTGCGTTTTGGATTTAGAAGCAGATATTTCCCTGTGCTTTCTGCTGTTTCTTCCATATGCCGGTATTGGGCTGAAAACGCCTGTTTTGAAACTCTGCACAGAAAGTGTTTGCAGACTGCTGAATCCACACACGGGTTTAACTCTGGAAGTGGAGTGCACACATTGACAACCGTTCTGTTAGATAGCTGCGTTTTGGATTTAGAAGCAGATATTTCCCTGTGCTTTCTGCTGTTTCTTCCATATGCCGGTATTGGGCTGAAAACGCCTGTTTTGAAACTCTGCACAGAAAGTGTTTGCAGACTGCTGAATCCACACACGGGTTTATCTCTGGAAGTGGAGTGCACACATTGACAACCGTTCTGTTAGATAGCTGCGTTTTGGATTTAGAAGCAGATATTTCCCTGTGCTTTCTGCTGTTTCTTCCATATGCCGGTATTGGGCTGAAAACGCCGGTTTTCAAACTCTGCACAGAAAGTGTTTGCAGACTGCTGAATCCACACACGGGTTTAACTCTGGAAGTTTAGTGCACACATTGACAACCGTTCTGTTAGATAGCTGCGTTTTGGATTTAGAAGCAGATATTTCCCTGTGCTTTCTGCTGTTTCTTCCATATGCCGGTATTGGGCTGAAAACGCCTGTTTTGAAACTCTGCACAGAAAGTGTTTGCAGACTGCTGAATCCAAACACGGGTTTAACTCTGGAACTTGAGTGCACACATTGACAACCGTTCTGTTAGATAGCTGCGTTTTGGATTTAGAAGCAGATATTTCCCTGGGCTTTCTGCTGTTTCTTCCATATGCCGGTATTGGGCTGAAAACGCCTGTTTTGAAACTCTGCACAGAAAGTGTTTGCAGACTGCTGAATTCACACACTGGTTTAACTCTGGAAGTTGAGTGCACACATTGACAACCGTTCTGTTAGATAGCTGCGTTTTGGATTTAGAAGCAGATATTTCCCTGTGCTTTCTGCTGTTTCTTCCATATGCCGGTATTGGGCTGAAAACGCCTGTTTTAAAACTCTGCACAGAAAGTGTTTGCAGACTGCTGAATCCAAACACGGGTTTAACTCTGGAACTTGAGTGCACACATTGACAACCGTTCTGTTAGATAGCTGCGTTTTGGATTTAGAAGCAGATATTTCCCTGTGCTTTCTGCTGTTTCTTCCATATGCCGGTATTGGGCTGAAAACGCCGGTTTTGAAACTCTGCACAGAAAGTGTTTGCAGACTGCTGAATCCACACACGGGTTTAACTCTGGAAGTTGAGTGCACACATTGACAACCGTTCTGTTAGATAGCTGCGTTTTGGATTTAGAAGCAGATATTTCCTGGGCTTACTGCTGTTTCTTCCTTATGCCGGTATTGGGCTGAAAATGCTTGCTCTGAGATTCTGCACAGAAAGTGTTTGCAGACTGCTGAATCCACACACGAGTTCAACTCGGGAATGTAAATGCACGTATTGACAACCATTCGGTTAGATAGCTGCCTTTTGGTTTTAGAAACAGTTATTTCTCTTTACAGCATATACTCCCTTTCACTCTGGAATATCCAAACGCAGCTCCTAGTAGAAACGGGTTTCTAAGTATAATCAGATATTTCTCTTTACATATTGTACTCCAGTACACTCTGACATATGCAAACGCAGCTCCTGGAAGAAACGTGTTTGTAACTCGATGAATCTGAGCATATATTGAAGTCTGTTAGGTGAATGAACGCACAGCAGAGCAGTTTGAAAAAAGCATTTCTTCCATGTTATAGATGCACTGTTACTGGTATTTCTTTTAGGCTGGTGTTTTCCTGGAAATGTTGGTTTTAGAATTTCCATATAAATGGTTTTTAAATGGCTGCATAAGTGGAGCAGTTTAATTCGTTAAGTTGAATGCCCTCATTCACAATCATTCTGTTAGCTAGCTCCGTTTTGGTTTTAGAAGCCTATGTTTCTAGTTACAGCGTATACTCCCATTCATTCTGGAATAGCCAAACGCAGCTCCCAGAATAGACGTGTTTCTAAGTCGCTGAATCTAAACATAGATTCAACTCCCTTAGGTGAACGAACACACAGCACAGCAGTTTGAAAGAAACGTTTTATTTGAGTTTTAGACGCAGTCTTATTGCTATTTCTTAGAGGCCGGTATTTTGCTGGGAATGTCTGTTTTAGAATCTGCACAAAAAGCTTTTCTAAACTGCTGCATAGAAACAACAGTTTATGTCAATAAGCTGAATGCACACAGTGACAACCATTCTGTTAGATGGCTCCGTGTTTGTTTTAGAACCAGATATTTCACTTTAAACCTTATACTCCAGTACACTCTGGAATATGCAAATGCAGCTCCTGGAAGAAACGTGTTTCTTACTCGCTGAATCTGAACATATACTCAAGACTCTTAGGTGAATGAACACAGAGCAGAGCATTTTGAAATAAAACGTTTCTTCTATGTTATAGATGCAGTCTTACTGCTACTTCTTTTAGGCTGGTGTTTTGCTGCAAATGCAGATTTTAGAATTTGCATAGAAAGGGTTTCTAAACTGCTGCCTAAGAAGAGCAGATTAACCCTTTAAGTTGAATGCACACATTCACAACCATTCTGTTAGATAGCTCCGTTTTGGTTTTAGAAACAGGTATTTCTCTTTACAGCATTTACTCCCATACACTCTGGAATATCGAAATGCAGCTCCTAGAATAAACGTGTTTCAAACTCGCTGAATCTAAACATAGATTCAACTACCTTTGGTGAACGAACACACTGCAGAGCAGTTTGAAAGAAACGTTCCCTCTGAGTTTTAGATGCAGTCTTACTGCTATTTCTTATAGGCCGGCATTTTGCTGCAAATGTCTGTTTGAGAATCTACACAGAAATGTTTTCTAAACTGCTGCATACAAACAGCAGTTTAGCTCAGTAAGTTGAATGCACACATTGACAACCATTCCATTAGATCATCCATTTTTCTTTTGGAACGAGACATTTGTCTTTACATCTTATACTCCAGTATACTCTGGAATAGGCAAACACAGCTCCTGGAAGAAACGTGTTTCTAACTAGCTGAATCTGAACATATATTCAAGTCTCTTATGTGAATGAACACACAGCAGAGCACTTTGAAAACAAAGATTCTTCCATGTTATAGATGCAGTCTTACTGCTATTTCCTTTAGGTTGGTGTTCTGCTGGAAAGGTCCCTATGAGAATTTGCAAATAAAGGGTTTCTAAAGTGCTGCATGAGAAGAGCAGTTTACCTCTTTAAGCCGAATGCACACATTCACAACCACTCTGTTAGATAGATCGGATTTGGTTTTAGAAACAGATATTTCTCTTCACAGCATATACACCCATTCATTCTGGAATATCCAAAGACAGCTCCTAGAATAAAGGTGTTTCCATATCGCTGAATCTAAACATAGATTCAGCTCCCTTAGGTCAAAGAACACACGGCCGAGCAGTTTGAAAGAAACGTTTCTTCTGAGTTTTAGACGGAGTCTTACTGCTGTTTCTTCCATATGCCGGTATTGGGCTGAAAACGGCTGTTTTGAAACTCTGCACAGAAAGTGTTTGCAGACTGCTGAATCCACACACGGGTTTAACTCTGGAAGTTGAGTGGACACATTGACAACCGTTCTGTTAGATAGCTGCGTTTTGGATTTAGAAGCAGATATTTCCCTGTGCTTTCTGCTGTTTCTTCCATATGCCGGTATTGGGCTGAAAACGCCTGTTTTGAAACTCTGCACAGAAAGTGTTTGCAGACTGCTGAATCCACACACGGGTTTAACTCTGGAACTTGAGTGCACACATTGACAACCGTTCTGTTAGATAGCTGCGTTTTGGATTTAGAAGCAGATATTTCCCTGTGCTTTCTGCTGTTTCTTCCATATGCCGGTATTGGGCTGAAAACGCCTGTTTTGAAACTCTGCACAGAAAGTGTTTGCAGACTGCTGAATCCACACACGGGTTTAACTCTGGAAGTGGAGTGCACACATTGACAACCGTTCTGTTAGATAGCTGCGTTTTGGATTTAGAAGCAGATATTTCCCTGTGCTTTCTGCTGTTTCTTCCATATGCCGGTATTGGGCTGAAAACGCCTGTTTTGAAACTCTGCACAGAAAGTGTTTGCAGACTGCTGAATCCACACACGGGTTTATCTCTGGAAGTGGAGTGCACACATTGACAACCGTTCTGTTAGATAGCTGCGTTTTGGATTTAGAAGCAGATATTTCCCTGTGCTTTCTGCTGATTCTTCCATATGCCGGTATTGGGCTGAAAACGCCGGTTTTCAAACTCTGCACAGAAAGTGTTTGCAGACTGCTGAATCCACACACGGGTTTAACTCTGGAAGTTTAGTGCACACATTGACAACCGTTCTGTTAGATAGCTGCGTTTTGGATTTAGAAGCAGATATTTCCCTGTGCTTTCTGCTGTTTCTTCCATATGCCGGTATTGGGCTGAAAACGCCTGTTTTGAAACTCTGCACAGAAAGTGTTTGCAGACTGCTGAATCCAAACACGGGTTTAACTCTGGAACTTGAGTGCACACATTGACAACCGTTCTGTTAGATAGCTGCGTTTTGGATTTAGAAGCAGATATTTCCCTGTGCTTTCTGCTGTTTCTTCCATATGCCGGTATTGGGCTGAAAACGCCTGTTTTGAAACTCTGCACAGAAAGTGTTTGCAGACTGCTGAATTCACACACTGGTTTAACTCTGTAAGTTGAGTGCACACATTGACAACCGTTCTGTTAGATAGCTGCGTTTTGGATTTAGAAGCAGATATTTCCCTGTGCTTTCTGCTGTTTCTTCCATATGCCGGTATTGGGCTGAAAACGCCTGTTTTAAAACTCTGCACAGAAAGTGTTTGCAGACTGCTGAATCCAAACACGGGTTTAACTCTGGAACTTGAGTGCACACATTGACAACCGTTCTGTTAGATAGCTGCGTTTTGGATTTAGAAGCAGATATTTCCCTGTGCTTTCTGCTGTTTCTTCCATATGCCGGTATTGGGCTGAAAACGCCTGTTTTGAAACTCTGCACAGAAAGTGTTTGCAGACTGCTGAATCCACACACGGGTTTAACTCTGGAAGTTGAGTGAACACATTGACAACCGTTCTGTTAGATAGCTGCGTTTTGGATTTAGAAGCAGATATTTCCCTGTGCTTTCTGCTGTTTCTTCCATATGCCGGTATTGGGCTGAAAACGCCTGTTTTGAAACTCTGCACAGAAAGTGTTTGCAGACTGCTGAATCCAAACACGGGTTTAACTCTGGAAGTTGAGTGCACACACTGAAAACCGTTCTGTTAGATAGCTGCGTTTTGGATTTAGAAGCAGATACTTCCCTGTGCTTTCTGCTCTTTCTTCCATATGCCGGTATTGCGCTGAAAACGCCTGTTTTGAAACTCTGCACAGAAAGTGTTTGCAGACTGCTGAATCCACACACGGGTTTAACTCTGGAAGTTGAGTGCACACATTGACAACCGTTCTGTTAGATAGCTGCGTTTTGGATTTAGAAGCAGATATTTCCCTGTGCTTTCTGCTGTTTCTTCCATATGCCGGTATTGGGCTGAAAACGCCAGTTTTGAAACTCTGCACAGAAAGTGTTTGCAGAGTGCCGAATCCACACTCGGGTTTAACTCTGGATGTTGAGTGCACACATTGACAACCGTTCTGTTAGATAGCTGCGTTTTGGATTTAGAAGCAGATATTTCCCTGTGCTTTCTGCTGTTTCTTCCATATGCCGGTATTGGGCTGAAAACGCCTGTTTTGAAACTCTGCACAGAAAGTGTTTGCAGACTGCTGAATTCACACACTGGTTTAACTCTGTAAGTTGAGTGCACACATTGACAACCGTTCTGTTAGATAGCTGCGTTTTGGATTTAGAAGCAGATATTTCCCTGTGCTTTCTGCTGTTTCTTCCATATGCCGGTATTGGGCTGAAAACGCCTGTTTTAAAACTCTGCACAGAAAGTGTTTGCAGACTGCTGAATCCAAACACGGGTTTAACTCTGGAACTTGAGTGCACACATTGACAACCGTTCTGTTAGATAGCTGCGTTTTGGATTTAGAAGCAGATATTTCCCTGTGCTTTCTGCTGTTTCTTCCATATGCCGGTATTGGGCTGAAAACGCCTGTTTTGAAACTCTGCACAGAAAGTGTTTGCAGACTGCTGAATCCACACACGGGTTTAACTCTGGAAGTTGAGTGAACACATTGACAACCGTTCTGTTAGATAGCTGCGTTTTGGATTTAGAAGCAGATATTTCCCTGTGCTTTCTGCTGTTTCTTCCATATGCCGGTATTGGGCTGAAAACGCCTGTTTTGAAACTCTGCACAGAAAGTGTTTGCAGACTGCTGAATCCAAACACGGGTTTAACTCTGGAAGTTGAGTGCACACACTGAAAACCGTTCTGTTAGATAGCTGCGTTTTGGATTTAGAAGCAGATACTTCCCTGTGCTTTCTGCTCTTTCTTCCATATGCCGGTATTGCGCTGAAAACGCCTGTTTTGAAACTCTGCACAGAAAGTGTTTGCAGACTGCTGAATCCACACACGGGTTTAACTCTGGAAGTTGAGTGCACACATTGACAACCGTTCTGTTAGATAGCTGCGTTTTGGATTTAGAAGCAGATATTTCCCTGTGCTTTCTGCTGTTTCTTCCATATGCCGGTATTGGGCTGAAAACGCCAGTTTTGAAACTCTGCACAGAAAGTGTTTGCAGAGTGCCGAATCCACACTCGGGTTTAACTCTGGATGTTGAGTGCACACATTGACAACCGTTCTGTTAGATAGCTGCGTTTTGGATTTAGAAGCAGATATTTCCCTGTGCTTTCTGCTGTTTCTTCCATATGCCGGTATTGGGCTGAAAACGCCTGTTTTGAAACTCTGCACAGAATGTGTTTGCAGACTGCTGAATCCACACACGGGTTTAACTCTGGAAGTGGAGTGCACACATTGACAACCGTTCTGTTAGATAGCTGCGTTTTGGATTTAGAAGCAGATATTTCCCTGTGCTTTCTGCTGTTTCTTCCATATGCCGTTATTGGGCTGAAAACGCCTGTTTTGAAACTCTGCACAGAAAGTGTTTGCAGACTGCTCAATCCAAACACGGGTTTAACTCTGGAAGTTGAGTGCACACATTGACAACCGTTCTGTTAGATAGCTGCGTTTTGGATTTAGAAGCAGATATTTCCCTGTGCTTTCTGCTGCTTCTTCCATATGCCGGTATTGGGCTGAAAACGCCTGTTTTGAAACTCTGCACAGAAAGTGTTTGCAGACTGCTGAATCCAAACACGGGTTTAACTCTGGAACTTGAGTGCACACATTGACAACCGTTCTGTTAGATAGCTGCGTTTTGGATTTAGAAGCAGATATTTCCCTGTGCTTTCTGCTGTTTCTTCCATATGCCGGTATTGGGCTGAAAACGCCTGTTTTGAAACTCTGCACAGAAAGTGTTTGCAGACTGCTGAATCCACACACTGGTTTAACTCTGGAAGTTGAGTGCACACATTGACAACCGTTCTGTTAGATAGCTGCGTTTTGGATTTAGAAGCAGATATTTCCCTGTGCTTTCTGCTGTTTCTTCCATATGCCGGTATTGGGCTGAAAACGCCTGTTTTGAAACTCTGCACAGAAAGTGTTTGCAGACTGCTGAATTCACACACGGGTTTAACTCTGGAAGTGGAGTGCACACATTGACAACCGTTCTGTTAGATAGCTGCGTTTTGGATTTAGAAGCAGATATTTCCCTGTGCTTTCTGCTGTTTCTTCCATATGCCGGTATTGGGCTGAAAACGCCTGTTTTGAAACTCTTCACAGAAAGTGTTTGCAGACTGCTGAATTCACACACTGGTTTAACTCTGGAAGTTGAGTGCACACATTGACAACCGTTCTGTTAGATAGCTGCGTTTTGGATTTAGAAGCAGATATTTCCCTGTGCTTTCTGCTGTTTCTTCCATATGCCGGTATTGGGCTGAAAACGCCTGTTTTGAAACTCTGCACAGAAAGTGTTTGCAGACTGCTGAATCCACACACGGGTTTAACTCTGGAAGTGGAGTGCACACATTGACAACCGTTCTGTTAGATAGCTGCGTTTTGGATTTAGAAGCAGATATTTCCCTGTGCTTTCTGCTGTTTCTTCCATATGCCGGTATTGGGCTGAAAACGCCTGTTTTGAAACTCTGCACAGAAAGTGTTTGCAGACTGCTGAATTCACACACGGGTTTAACTCTGGAAGTGGAGTGCACACATTGACAACCGTTCTGTTAGATAGCTGCGTTTTGGATTTAGAAGTAGATATTTCCCTGTGCTTTCTGCTGTTTCTTCCATATGCCGGTATTGGGCTGAAAACGCCTGTTTTGAAACTCTGCACAGAAAGTGTTTGCAGACTGCTGAATCCACACACGGGTTTAACTCTGGAAGTGGAGTGCACACATTGACAACCATTCTGTTAGATAGCTCCGTTTTGGATTTAGAAGCAGATTTTTCCCTGTGGTTTCTGTTGTTTCTTCCATATGCCGGTATTGGGCTGAAAACGCCTGTTTTGAAACTCTGCACAGAAAGTGTTTGCAGACTGCTGAATCCACACACGGGTTTAACTCTGGAAGTTGAGTGCACACATTGACAACCGTTCTGTTAGATAGCTGCGTTTTGGATTTAGAAGCAGATATTTCCCTGTGCTTTCTGCTGTTTCTTCCATATGCCGGTATTGGGCTGAAAACGCCTGTTTTGAAACTCTGCACAGAAAGTGTTTGCTGACTGCTGAATTCACACACGGGTTTAACTCTGGAAGTTGAGTGAACACATTGACAACCGTTCTGTTAGATAGCTGCGTTTTGGATTTAGAAGCAGATATTTCCCTGTGCTTTCTGCTGTTTCTTCCATATGCCGGTATTGGGCTGAAAACGCCTGTTTTGAAACTCTGCACAGAAAGTGTTTGCAGACGGCTGAATCCAAACATGGGTTTAACTCTGGAAGTTGAGTGCACACATTGACAACCGTTCTGTTAGATAGCTGCGTTTTGGATTTAGAAGCAGATATTTCCCTGTGCTTTCTGCTGTTTCTTCCATATGCCGGTATTGGGCTGAAAACGCCTGTTTTGAAACTCTGCACAGAAAGTGTTTGCAGACTGCTCAATTCACACACTGGTTTAACTCTGGAAGTTGAGTGCACACATTGACAACCGTTCTGTTAGATAGCTGCGTTTTGGATTTAGAAGCAGATATTTCCCTGTGCTTTCTGCTGATTCTTCCATATGCCGGTATTGGGATGAAAACGCCGGTTTTGAAACTCTGCACAGAAAGTGTTTGCAGACTGCTGAATCCACACACGGGTTTAACTCTGGAAGTGGAGTGCACACAATGACAACCGTTCTGTTAGATAGCTGCGTTTTGGATTTAGAAGCAGATATTTCCCTGTGCTTTCTGCTGTTTCTTCCATATGCCGGTATTGGGCTGAAAACGCCTGTTTTGAAACTCTGCACAGAAAGTGTTTGCAGACTGCTGAATCCACACACGGGTTTAACTCTGGAAGTTGAGTGCACACATTGACAACCGTTCTGTTAGATAGCTGGGTTTTGGAATTAGAAGCAGATATTTCCCTGTGCTTTCTGCTGTTTCTTCCATATGCCGGTATTGGGCTGAAAACGCCTGTTTTGAAACTCTGCACAGAAAGTGTTTGCAGACTGCTGAATCCACACACGGGTTTAACTCTGGAAGTTGAGTGAACACATTGACAACCGTTCTGTTAGATAGCTGCGTTTTGGATTTAGAAGCAGATATTTCCTGGGCTTACTGCTGTTTCTTCCTTATGCCGGTATTGGGCTGAAAATGCTTGCTCTGAGATTCTGCACAGAAAGTGTTTGCAGACTGCTGAATCCACACACGAGTTCAACTCGGGAATGTAAATGCACGTATTGACAACCATTCGGTTAGATAGCTGCCTTTTGGTTTTAGAAACAGTTATTTCTCTTTACAGCATATACTCCCTTTCACTCTGGAATATCCAAACGCAGCTCCTAGTAGAAACGGGTTTCTAAGTATAATCAGATATTTCTCTTTACATATTGTACTCCAGTACACTCTGACATATGCAAACGCAGCTCCTGGAAGAAACGTGTTTGTAACTCGATGAATCTGAGCATATATTGAAGTCTGTTAGGTGAATGAACGCACAGCAGAGCAGTTTGAAAAAAGCATTTCTTCCATGTTATAGATGCACTGTTACTGGTATTTCTTTTAGGCTGGTGTTTTCCTGGAAATGTTGGTTTTAGAATTTCCATATAAATGGTTTTTAAATGGCTGCATAAGTGGAGCAGTTTAATTCGTTAAGTTGAATGCCCTCATTCACAATCATTCTGTTAGCTAGCTCCGTTTTGGTTTTAGAAGCCTATGTTTCTAGTTACAGCGTATACTCCCATTCATTCTGGAATAGCCAAACGCAGCTCCCAGAATAGACGTGTTTCTAAGTCGCTGAATCTAAACATAGATTCAACTCCCTTAGGTGAACGAACACACAGCACAGCAGTTTGAAAGAAACGTTTTATTTGAGTTTTAGACGCAGTCTTATTGCTATTTCTTAGAGGCCGGTATTTTGCTGGGAATGTCTGTTTTAGAATCTGCACAAAAAGCTTTTCTAAACTGCTGCATAGAAACAACAGTTTATGTCAATAAGCTGAATGCACACAGTGACAACCATTCTGTTAGATGGCTCCGTGTTTGTTTTAGAACCAGATATTTCACTTTAAACCTTATACTCCAGTACACTCTGGAATATGCAAATGCAGCTCCTGGAAGAAACGTGTTTCTTACTCGCTGAATCTGAACATATACTCAAGACTCTTAGGTGAATGAACACAGAGCAGAGCATTTTGAAATAAAACGTTTCTTCTATGTTATAGATGCAGTCTTACTGCTACTTCTTTTAGGCTGGTGTTTTGCTGCAAATGCAGATTTTAGAATTTGCATAGAAAGGGTTTCTAAACTGCTGCCTAAGAAGAGCAGATTAACCCTTTAAGTTGAATGCACACATTCACAACCATTCTGTTAGATAGCTCCGTTTTGGTTTTAGAAACAGGTATTTCTCTTTACAGCATTTACTCCCATACACTCTGGAATATCGAAATGCAGCTCCTAGAATAAACGTGTTTCAAACTCGCTGAATCTAAACATAGATTCAACTACCTTTGGTGAACGAACACACTGCAGAGCAGTTTGAAAGAAACGTTCCCTCTGAGTTTTAGATGCAGTCTTACTGCTATTTCTTATAGGCCGGCATTTTGCTGCAAATGTCTGTTTGAGAATCTACACAGAAATGTTTTCTAAACTGCTGCATACAAACAGCAGTTTAGCTCAGTAAGTTGAATGCACACATTGACAACCATTCCATTAGATCATCCATTTTTCTTTTGGAACGAGACATTTGTCTTTACATCTTATACTCCAGTATACTCTGGAATAGGCAAACACAGCTCCTGGAAGAAACGTGTTTCTAACTAGCTGAATCTGAACATATATTCAAGTCTCTTATGTGAATGAACACACAGCAGAGCACTTTGAAAACAAAGATTCTTCCATGTTATAGATGCAGTCTTACTGCTATTTCCTTTAGGTTGGTGTTCTGCTGGAAAGGTCCCTATGAGAATTTGCATATAAAGGGTTTCTAAAGTGCTGCATGAGAAGAGCAGTTTACCTCTTTAAGCCGAATGCACACATTCACAACCACTCTGTTAGATAGATCGGATTTGGTTTTAGAAACAGATATTTCTCTTCACAGCATATACACCCATTCATTCTGGAATATCCAAAGACAGCTCCTAGAATAAAGGTGTTTCCATATCGCTGAATCTAAACATAGATTCAGCTCCCTTAGGTCAAAGAACACACGGCCGAGCAGTTTGAAAGAAACGTTTCTTCTGAGTTTTAGACGGAGTCTTACTGCTGTTTCTTCCATATGCCGGTATTGGGCTGAAAACGGCTGTTTTGAAACTCTGCACAGAAAGTATTTGCAGACTGCTGAATCCACACACGGGTTTAACTCTGGAAGTTGAGTGCACACATTGACAACCGTTCTGTTAGATAGCTGCGTTTTGGATTTAGAAGCAGATATTTCCCTGTGCTTTCTGCTGTTTCTTCCATATGCCGGTATTGGGCTGAAAACGCCTGTTTTGAAACTCTGCACAGAAAGTGTTTGCAGACTGCTGAATCCAAACACGGGTTTAACTCTGGAACTTGAGTGCACACATTGACAACCGTTCTGTTAGATAGCTGCGTTTTGGATTTAGAAGCAGATATTTCCCTGTGCTTTCTGCTGTTTCTTCCATATGCCGGTATTGGGCTGAAAACGCCTGTTTTGAAACTCTGCACAGAAAGTGTTTGCAGACTGCTGAATCCACACACGGGTTTAACTCTGGAACTTGAGTGCACACATTGACAACCGTTCTGTTAGATAGCTGCGTTTTGGATTTAGAAGCAGATATTTCACTGTGCTTTCTGCTGTTTCTTCCATATGCCGGTATTGGGCTGAAAACGCCTGTTTTGAAACTCTGCACAGAAAGTGTTTGCAGACGGCTGAATCCAAACACGGGTTTAACTCTGGAAGTTGAGTGCACACATTGACAACCGTTCTGTTAGATAGCTGCGTTTTGGATTTAGAAGCAGATATTTCCCTATGCTTTCTGCTGTTTCTTCCTTATGCCGGTATTGGGCTGAAAACGCCTGTTTTGAAACTCTGCACAGAAAGTGTTTGCAGACTGCTGAATCCACACACGGGTTTAACTCTGGAAGTGGAGTGCACACATTGACAACCGTTCTGTTAGATAGCTGCGTTTTGGATTTAGAAGCAGATATTTCCCTGTGCTTTCTGCTGTTTCTTCCATATGCCGGTATTGGGCTGAAAACGCCTGTTTTGAAACTCTGCACAGAAAGTGTTTGCAGACTGCTGAATCCACACACGGGTTTAACTCTGGAAGTGGAGTGCACACATTGACAACCGTTCTGTTAGATAGCTGCGTTTTGGATTTAGAAGCAGATATTTCCCTGTGCTTTCTGCTGTTTCTTCCATATGCCGGTATTGGGCTGAAAACGCCTGTTTTGAAACTCTGCACAGAAAGTGTTTGCAGACTGCTGAATCCACACACGGGTTTATCTCTGGAAGTGGAGTGCACACATTGACAACCGTTCTGTTAGATAGCTGCGTTTTGGATTTAGAAGCAGATATTTCCCTGTGCTTTCTGCTGATTCTTCCATATGCCGGTATTGGGCTGAAAACGCCGGTTTTCAAACTCTGCACAGAAAGTGTTTGCAGACTGCTGAATCCACACACGGGTTTAACTCTGGAAGTTTAGTGCACACATTGACAACCGTTCTGTTAGATAGCTGCGTTTTGGATTTAGAAGCAGATATTTCCCTGTGCTTTCTGCTGTTTCTTCCATATGCCGGTATTGGGCTGAAAACGCCTGTTTTGAAACTCTGCACAGAAAGTGTTTGCAGACTGCTGAATCCAAACACGGGTTTAACTCTGGAACTTGAGTGCACACATTGACAACCGTTCTGTTAGATAGCTGCGTTTTGGATTTAGAAGCAGATATTTCCCTGGGCTTTCTGCTGTTTCTTCCATATGCCGGTATTGGGCTGAAAACGCCTGTTTTGAAACTCTGCACAGAAAGTGTTTGCAGACTGCTGAATTCACACACTGGTTTAACTCTGGAAGTTGAGTGCACACATTGACAACCGTTCTGTTAGATAGCTGCGTTTTGGATTTAGAAGCAGATATTTCCCTGTGCTTTCTGCTGTTTCTTCCATATGCCGGTATTGGGCTGAAAACGCCTGTTTTAAAACTCTGCACAGAAAGTGTTTGCAGACTGCTGAATCCAAACACGGGTTTAACTCTGGAACTTGAGTGCACACATTGACAACCGTTCTGTTAGATAGCTGCGTTTTGGATTTAGAAGCAGATATTTCCCTGTGCTTTCTGCTGATTCTTCCATATGCCGGTATTGGGCTGAAAACGCCGGTTTTCAAACTCTGCACAGAAAGTGTTTGCAGACTGCTGAATCCACACACGGGTTTAACTCTGGAAGTTGAGTGCACACATTGACAACCGTTCTGTTAGATAGCTGCGTTTTGGATTTAGAAGCAGATATTTCCCTGTGCTTTCTGCTGTTTCTTCCATATGCCGGTATTGGGCTGAAAACGCCAGTTTTGAAACTCTGCACAGAAAGTGTTTGCAGAGTGCCGAATCCACACTCGGGTTTAACTCTGGATGTTGAGTGCACACATTGACAACCGTTCTGTTAGATAGCTGCGTTTTGGATTTAGAAGCAGATATTTCCCTGTGCTTTCTGCTGTTTCTTCCATATGCCGGTATTGGGCTGAAAACGCCTGTTTTGAAACTCTGCACAGAAAGTGTTTGCAGACTGCTGAATTCACACACTGGTTTAACTCTGTAAGTTGAGTGCACACATTGACAACCGTTCTGTTAGATAGCTGCGTTTTGGATTTAGAAGCAGATATTTCCCTGTGCTTTCTGCTGTTTCTTCCATATGCCGGTATTGGGCTGAAAACGCCTGTTTTAAAACTCTGCACAGAAAGTGTTTGCAGACTGCTGAATCCAAACACGGGTTTAACTCTGGAACTTGAGTGCACACATTGACAACCGTTCTGTTAGATAGCTGCGTTTTGGATTTAGAAGCAGATATTTCCCTGTGCTTTCTGCTGTTTCTTCCATATGCCGGTATTGGGCTGAAAACGCCTGTTTTGAAACTCTGCACAGAAAGTGTTTGCAGACTGCTGAATCCACACACGGGTTTAACTCTGGAAGTTGAGTGAACACATTGACAACCGTTCTGTTAGATAGCTGCGTTTTGGATTTAGAAGCAGATATTTCCCTGTGCTTTCTGCTGTTTCTTCCATATGCCGGTATTGGGCTGAAAACGCCTGTTTTGAAACTCTGCACAGAAAGTGTTTGCAGACTGCTGAATCCAAACACGGGTTTAACTCTGGAAGTTGAGTGCACACACTGAAAACCGTTCTGTTAGATAGCTGCGTTTTGGATTTAGAAGCAGATACTTCCCTGTGCTTTCTGCTCTTTCTTCCATATGCCGGTATTGCGCTGAAAACGCCTGTTTTGAAACTCTGCACAGAAAGTGTTTGCAGACTGCTGAATCCACACACGGGTTTAACTCTGGAAGTTGAGTGCACACATTGACAACCGTTCTGTTAGATAGCTGCGTTTTGGATTTAGAAGCAGATATTTCCCTGTGCTTTCTGCTGTTTCTTCCATATGCCGGTATTGGGCTGAAAACGCCAGTTTTGAAACTCTGCACAGAAAGTGTTTGCAGAGTGCCGAATCCACACTCGGGTTTAACTCTGGATGTTGAGTGCACACATTGACAACCGTTCTGTTAGATAGCTGCGTTTTGGATTTAGAAGCAGATATTTCCCTGTGCTTTCTGCTGTTTCTTCCATATGCCGGTATTGGGCTGAAAACGCCTGTTTTGAAACTCTGCACAGAATGTGTTTGCAGACTGCTGAATCCACACACGGGTTTAACTCTGGAAGTGGAGTGCACACATTGACAACCGTTCTGTTAGATAGCTGCGTTTTGGATTTAGAAGCAGATATTTCCCTGTGCTTTCTGCTGTTTCTTCCATATGCCGTTATTGGGCTGAAAACGCCTGTTTTGAAACTCTGCACAGAAAGTGTTTGCAGACTGCTCAATCCAAACACGGGTTTAACTCTGGAAGTTGAGTGCACACATTGACAACCGTTCTGTTAGATAGCTGCGTTTTGGATTTAGAAGCAGATATTTCCCTGTGCTTTCTGCTGCTTCTTCCATATGCCGGTATTGGGCTGAAAACGCCTGTTTTGAAACTCTGCACAGAAAGTGTTTGCAGACTGCTGAATCCAAACACGGGTTTAACTCTGGAACTTGAGTGCACACATTGACAACCGTTCTGTTAGATAGCTGCGTTTTGGATTTAGAAGCAGATATTTCCCTGTGCTTTCTGCTGTTTCTTCCATATGCCGGTATTGGGCTGAAAACGCCTGTTTTGAAACTCTGCACAGAAAGTGTTTGCAGACTGCTGAATCCACACACTGGTTTAACTCTGGAAGTTGAGTGCACACATTGACAACCGTTCTGTTAGATAGCTGCGTTTTGGATTTAGAAGCAGATATTTCCCTGTGCTTTCTGCTGTTTCTTCCATATGCCGGTATTGGGCTGAAAACGCCTGTTTTGAAACTCTGCACAGAAAGTGTTTGCAGACTGCTGAATTCACACACGGGTTTAACTCTGGAAGTGGAGTGCACACATTGACAACCGTTCTGTTAGATAGCTGCGTTTTGGATTTAGAAGCAGATATTTCCCTGTGCTTTCTGCTGTTTCTTCCATATGCCGGTATTGGGCTGAAAACGCCTGTTTTGAAACTCTTCACAGAAAGTGTTTGCAGACTGCTGAATTCACACACTGGTTTAACTCTGGAAGTTGAGTGCACACATTGACAACCGTTCTGTTAGATAGCTGCGTTTTGGATTTAGAAGCAGATATTTCCCTGTGCTTTCTGCTGTTTCTTCCATATGCCGGTATTGGGCTGAAAACGCCTGTTTTGAAACTCTGCACAGAAAGTGTTTGCAGACTGCTGAATCCACACACGGGTTTAACTCTGGAAGTGGAGTGCACACATTGACAACCGTTCTGTTAGATAGCTGCGTTTTGGATTTAGAAGCAGATATTTCCCTGTGCTTTCTGCTGTTTCTTCCATATGCCGGTATTGGGCTGAAAACGCCTGTTTTGAAACTCTGCACAGAAAGTGTTTGCAGACTGCTGAATTCACACACGGGTTTAACTCTGGAAGTGGAGTGCACACATTGACAACCGTTCTGTTAGATAGCTGCGTTTTGGATTTAGAAGTAGATATTTCCCTGTGCTTTCTGCTGTTTTCTTCCATATGCCGGTATTGGGCTGAAAACGCCTGTTTTGAAACTCTGCACAGAAAGTGTTTGCAGACTGCTGAATCCACACACGGGTTTAACTCTGGAAGTGGAGTGCACACATTGACAACCATTCTGTTAGATAGCTCCGTTTTGGATTTAGAAGCAGATTTTTCCCTGTGGTTTCTGTTGTTTCTTCCATATGCCGGTATTGGGCTGAAAACGCCTGTTTTGAAACTCTGCACAGAAAGTGTTTGCAGACTGCTGAATCCACACACGGGTTTAACTCTGGAAGTTGAGTGCACACATTGACAACCGTTCTGTTAGATAGCTGCGTTTTGGATTTAGAAGCAGATATTTCCCTGTGCTTTCTGCTGTTTCTTCCATATGCCGGTATTGGGCTGAAAACGCCTGTTTTGAAACTCTGCACAGAAAGTGTTTGCTGACTGCTGAATTCACACACGGGTTTAACTCTGGAAGTTGAGTGAACACATTGACAACCGTTCTGTTAGATAGCTGCGTTTTGGATTTAGAAGCAGATATTTCCCTGTGCTTTCTGCTGTTTCTTCCATATGCCGGTATTGGGCTGAAAACGCCTGTTTTGAAACTCTGCACAGAAAGTGTTTGCAGACGGCTGAATCCAAACATGGGTTTAACTCTGGAAGTTGAGTGCACACATTGACAACCGTTCTGTTAGATAGCTGCGTTTTGGATTTAGAAGCAGATATTTCCCTGTGCTTTCTGCTGTTTCTTCCATATGCCGGTATTGGGCTGAAAACGCCTGTTTTGAAACTCTGCACAGAAAGTGTTTGCAGACTGCTCAATTCACACACTGGTTTAACTCTGGAAGTGGAGTGCACACATTGACAACCGTTCTGTTAGATAGCTGCGTTTTGGATTTAGAAGCAGATATTTCCCTGTGCTTTCTGCTGATTCTTCCATATGCGGTATTGGGATGAAAACGCCGGTTTTGAAACTCTGCACAGAAAGTGTTTGCAGACTGCTGAATCCACACACGGGTTTAACTCTGGAAGTGGAGTGCACACAATGACAACCGTTCTGTTAGATAGCTGCGTTTTGGATTTAGAAGCAGATATTTCCCTGTGCTTTCTGCTGTTTCTTCCATATGCCGGTATTGGGCTGAAAACGCCCTGTTTTGAAACTCTGCACAGAAAGTGTTTGCAGACTGCTGAATCCACACACGGGTTTAACTCTGGAAGTTGAGTGCACACATTGACAACCGTTCTGTTAGATAGCTGGGTTTTGGAATTAGAAGCAGATATTTCCCTGTGCTTTCTGCTGTTTCTTCCATATGCCGGTATTGGGCTGAAAACGCCTGTTTTGAAACTCTGCACAGAAAGTGTTTGCAGACTGCTGAATCCACACACGGGTTTAACTCTGGAAGTTGAGTGAACACATTGACAACCGTTCTGTTAGATAGCTGCGTTTTGGATTTAGAAGCAGATATTTCCTGGGCTTACTGCTGTTTCTTCCTTATGCCGGTATTGGGCTGAAAATGCTTGCTCTGAGATTCTGCACAGAAAGTGTTTGCAGACTGCTGAATCCACACACGAGTTCAACTCGGGAATGTAAATGCACGTATTGACAACCATTCGGTTAGATAGCTGCCTTTTGGTTTTAGAAACAGTTATTTCTCTTTACAGCATATACTCCCTTTCACTCTGGAATATCCAAACGCAGCTCCTAGTAGAAACGGGTTTCTAAGTATAATCAGATATTTCTCTTTACATATTGTACTCCAGTACACTCTGACATATGCAAACGCAGCTCCTGGAAGAAACGTGTTTGTAACTCGATGAATCTGAGCATATATTGAAGTCTGTTAGGTGAATGAACGCACAGCAGAGCAGTTTGAAAAAAGCATTTCTTCCATGTTATAGATGCACTGTTACTGGTATTTCTTTTAGGGCTGGTGTTTTCCTGGAAATGTTGGTTTTAGAATTTCCATATAAATGGTTTTTAAATGGCTGCATAAGTGGAGCAGTTTAATTCGTTAAGTTGAATGCCCTCATTCACAATCATTCTGTTAGCTAGCTCCGTTTTGGTTTTAGAAGCCTATGTTTCTAGTTACAGCGTATACTCCCATTCATTCTGGAATAGCCAAACGCAGCTCCCAGAATAGACGTGTTTCTAAGTCGCTGAATCTAAACATAGATTCAACTCCCTTAGGTGAACGAACACACAGCACAGCAGTTTGAAAGAAACGTTTTATTTGAGT
>NW_026988759.1:0-54462 GCF_030222135.1 Aotus nancymaae
AAATCCCCTTTGTTTTCTGAAAAAAGTAATTTGGATCTAAATCATTTTCAAAAATTAATAAACCAAAGAGGAATGCTTTAAAAAAAAAACCAAAGCAAAAGGCACATTCAACCAGAGCCTACGCTATGCGTTTTCTAAGTAAACTGGCACGAAACCAGAATACTGTAGTATTTTATTTAGCTAGATACCTGGAATGCATTTTAAAAATTAGCATTACCTTTTCCTTTTATACCAGAGGTAAAGAACTTCCAAGTACATTTTTTTACCTGTTATATATATTTTTGTAAAACATGCAAATTGATCAAGTAAGATACAAAAATAAAATCGCTTCTATGACAACGATAAGACAAAGACGATGTTTCCCATAACGTCCATAAGCTCATATGGAGCTTTAAGTTAAGGCTACATACCGTTAGAATTCTGAAATGAATCAGAGGTGTGACTCAACAACAATGGATATTGAGCTAGGAGTTCCCAGTTTTAATCTCAGTTCTGCCTCTGATGGTTTAATTTTGAGCAAGTAAAAACTTCCCTGAACTCACCCTGTTCTGCAGAGTGAGGGAAATAGTCTTGATCAACGCTGTCCAACAGAACTTTCTGCAATGATGGAAATAGTCTCTGCTCTGTCCAATATGGTAGTCACTAGACACATGTGGTGACTGAACACTTGAAATGCAGTAGGTGTGACTAAAGAACTGAATTTTGCATTTTATTTAATTATAATTAAATTAAATAGCCACATATGGCTAATGGCTACTATATTGGATAGCAGAGGTCTAGACTCACTCTCATTCACTCCTTTAGCAAGCATTCAAGTGCCTACAATCTGCCAAGCAAGCATACGGCTAGCTGGGGAAGGTGTGTCATCACATCTTTGCCTTCAAGGAGTTAACGTGAAGAAAACTAACTACTTGCTAGTACGTGTGCTTCAATAAGCGTAATAAGCATACGCAGAAAGCTCTGTGTACTCATAGAGAGCAATAACCAGAAGGTGTATCATCTCTAGGGTCCTCTCCAGCTCTGAAATTATATGACTATAGATATGTATGTATCTATATATCCACAGATATATGTCTATCTGTATGTATATATGCAGATGTATATGTATACCTATGTATATATATAACATAGATATATAGATCTAAATATATAAATGACATATACATATATAGATATGTATACATGTATATATAGCTAGCTCTATATTTTAATATATATATAGTCACATATTTATATATTAAAATATTAGTAGAGGTATAGCCAATATACTTATAAATATATATCTCTATATATCCACATACATTTATAAATATATATTCAAATATATAAATTTATATATTCAAATATATTTTTTAAATTTACATTTTATATATCTCTATATATTTATGTACATGTCTATCTATCTATCTATCTTTAAGATTAGAAATGGAGGTCTCACTATATTTCCCAGGCTGGTCTTGAACTCTGGGCCTCAAGAGATTCTCTTGCCTCAGCCTCCCAAAGTGCTGGGATTAGAGGCGTGAACCACTATGACTGGCCAGCTCTAAAATTATATGAATTAAACTCAACAGATATTTACCGAGCACCTATTTTCTATTCAGCTCTTTATCAGCTCAATTTCTTGGTGCCTGATTACCACTCAGAGGGTAGGAGCTACACTACTATCAGCACTCTTGTTGATTGATTCATTCAACAATTTGGTGAGTGTTTATGTACCGAGCACTTCACAAGGCACACATGAAAAAAAACGAATTTGATAATGATTTCAAAGGTTCATAGCAAAACATCGACATTAACTCTATTTTTCAGGAAATAAATTGCCAGATTCTGGGTTCACTTTGGCCATATTTAGAATTGATGGTGTTTCAAATGTTATTTCAACTATCTAGAGCCAAATCGTGAGCATTTCCTAGTATTAGTAATAAAGAATGTGAAAATGAAAAAATTGGGTATGTTTGCCCACCAAAAACTGTGCACAAGCTTTTTAATAGAATATGTTGATTAAAGTAAATACTCTGAGATCTTTCCTAGAAAAGATTCTTTTATATTGTTACCTAGATACAAATATGTATTCCTTTTCAATGTACTTTTTTCTTTTTTTGTGGATGTCTAGCTACAGTATCAAGTACAGTATTTTTCTATGTGTTAGAGCAAGTCTTCTTTTACATAAAACTGATGTGATATTGCCTTGTATTTGTTGGATATGTACATATTTATTTCTTCAACTATTATTTATTTAGTTGACCAACATGCAGATATTACTGTGCTATTCAATTGGAAAATACAAAAGCAAATTAGAGTAGGATCTTCTTCTCAAGAAGTTGATAGGGAAAATAAGAAATAGAAGAAAGTTGAGAAAGAGGCATTTTCAAAATGTCCTTCAGAGCACTTTGGAGGTGGAAGTAGTTACTTCCAGATGAGACATTAAGAGAAGGCTTTGCGGAGGATGTGACACTGAGCTAGACCTTGGACCTTGAACCTTGAAGGAAGTGTAGAATTTGCAAGAGCAGAGAAGGAAGGAAAGGCCATTTCCCAGGCAGGAAAGCACGAACTTAGGGAGGAGAAGAGTGTGAGTTAAAACAAAAGGACAAAATAGCTGAGAAAAAGTAGAGGAAAATCAGATTTTAAACATAGATTGTGGCTAGATCCTACTTTTAAATGCTAGGCTGGGAAGTCTAGACTCTATTTTGTAGATTGTCAGGCATTTGAGCAAGGGGATAAAAAATCAGAGTTGTGCATTAGGAAAATTAATCTGGCAGAAGTATTTCAGATATATTTTGGGGTAGGGAGAGGCTAAATGCAGGGACCAGTTATTAGGCTAGTTGTTACAGCCGTGCAGATGATAGGTTGATACGAGGCTCTGAATTAGGATACTATCAGGAGATTAGAGAGAAAGGGGCTTACGAGAGGTTATTGTAAACCTAGAATCAATAAGACCTGGTAACTTATGTCATATAGTGATAGAATAAAGAAAAGAAGAAGTAAAAAATGACTCCAATATTATACCTCTTCATGACAGAGACGAGGAGGAGAAACAGATTTAGAATGATGTAGAAAATACACTCTATAAGGAAGAAAAATATTTATATTACATTCTGGTTGAATATGTATGTGTGTGTATATATATTCAACTGACTTTAACTGATGCTACTGATGCTAGCGATGAAAATGTGAAGTGCACTGGAGATATCTTCAATTTTTGCACTGCGATAGCAATCTGAGCATCTAGGTTACTTATAGTCAATGTTGCTTCTTTTATTATTTAAGTATATTTATATTCTCAGACTGATGAATTGGAGAAATGCCTCTTGTAACCTTAACCTGACCTTGCTTTAGCCATGTGTCCGAGGTATATAGATTTTCTTACTGCATTCAAGATCTTTCAGCAAGGAGATTCTTAAAATAGCACAAAAGATCTTTAACAACAAGAAATTCCCATCCGTGGATGGCCTTGATTTAAGCTTTTAGCTTCCGTGCTTTTTAAACTCTTAAATTGAGGGGCTTTCCAGATTAAATCTGATGTGGTTAATATATTTAAAACAAATAGCCTGCAGACAATTACTGTCATAAAGTGAAATATAATTTCTCAGTTGGAAAGCATGATCTTTATTCAATCTTTCTAAGAAGGAACACTCAGGTTTCAGTAGAGTTGGTTAAAACAATTTTTTAAGGGTTTAACCATTGTTTTACTGGAGGATTTTCTCCAGTAGGTGGATAGGGAAGCTATGTTATTACCAGTGAGTCCTTAAAAGACAAAATGTCTCAAGCAGTACTTTATTCCACATCTATGGTTTTTCACTTTCAATCTAAAAAGAACTACAGTAGGAATATGCAGTAGGCCTATTTAGTACGATAATTATAATGCCATATTTAACTTTACTAATTTTTAATTCTCCTTTATATCTTAAGAGCCATCTTTATAAAAGGCAAATTTTTGTTAGGTTGTTTGAGGGACAGGAGGGCCAAATCTTAAGGTATGCTGAGATACTCAGTATCATTTTCTTTCTTTGGCATGCTTCAAAATACTAAGAAAAGATGGGAGGTTGCTATGTGGGAACAGGAAGACTGCTGCATACTTGGCAAGTCAGTTTGGCCAAAGAAGACTGTAGCAGAATCTCACCCTGATGGTTTTAATCCATCAGGATGCAAGCAGAGCAAGCAAGAAAACGAGCAGAAAAACCAACACAACAACAAAATGCCAGAACAGTAATTGTGGATGACAAAAAGATGACAAATTCCCCTCAGTGACATGTAGGAAAGGAAGCTGAGATAAATGCAGAAACAACTTACTTAAAAGCAAGTTTTATCAAAATTACTCAGCGTTTGACTTCAATTTTTGGCTTTACTTTTAATGCAGAAGTGATTTCTTAAGATATAGTGTAACTAATCAAGCACCTTCATCTGTGGAACCCTGTTTTCCAGACAAGTATATTGGTCTTGCCCTAATATGATAAGCCTGAGCTATAGCATGAATGACGTTACTGCTTCAAGACAGAAGTTGTTAGTAAGAGAGGGATATGGTGGTTACGTGGAATAGTGGGCGCAAGGGCAGGAGGAAAGGGCTCCATCTGTCTTTGCTGATTATAGTGACGTTAGGTATTGAAGAATTCAGATGTGCTTTAATTTATCCTGTAGGTGTATTCCTGAAAAGTTGTATATAACCCGATTATTTTTCGGTTGTTAAACAAATCTGAATGGCTATATCATATTTTCAGAATTCTTTTTATTTCATATTGATTTGTAATTGAAAGTGGTTTTTAATACGTTTGTTCTAAGTTTCTCTGCTACTTCTTATCTGTCATGCAATTAAGGCAGTCCTACTTTGTAAATCCCAATACATATTTATAGGTTATGATTTTAAAAATTCCTTTAATGTAAAAGAGTGGCCCTTTCCTCTACGTTACTAATTTAAATACTGAAAATCTGGAATTCTGTAATAATTATAATATTGGCAAACGTTTATTGAGTACCTACTATATATTATACTAGGCATTGTTCTTTTTTTTTTTTTTTTTTTTTTTTTTGAGACGGAGTTTCGCTCTCGTTACCCAGGCTGGAGTGCAATGGCGCGATGTCGGCTCACCGCAACCTCCGCCTCCTGGGTTCAGGCAGTTCTCCTGCCTCAGCCTCCTGAGTAGCTGGGATTACAGGCACGCGCCACCGTGCCCAGCTAATTTTTTTGTATTAGTAGAGACGGGGTTTCACCATGTTGACCAGGGTGGTCTCGATCTCTTGACCTCGTGATCCACCCGCCTCGGCCTCCCAAAGTGCTGGGATTACAGGCTTGAGCCACCGCGCCCGGCCTTTAGGCATTGTTCTTGTTTAAGAACTTCATGTTCATTTATTTAAGCCTCCCACTCAATGAAACAGATGACATTATTCTTCCATTTTACAGATGAAGAAACTGAGCACAGGGAGATTAGGCATCTCTCCCAAGATTACCCAATCAATAATTGACAGGATGCTTGCACATCAGGGTTTCCTCAGTGTGGCTCATAACAGTGATTGAGTTGAATTTGGAAGGTTTTATGCTCGCTTGTTTAGAATCAGTTAATTAATTTGTTTATTTAACAAATACATTATTGAGTTCCCACTCATTGATAGTGACTCTTCTATGCACTGAAAAAATAGCAATAGACAAGGCAAACAAAATTCCTGCATTCATGAAGCTTCCATTCTGGCAAGTGAGATGTTATGTAACCAAACAAAGGAACAAATGTGTAATAACAAATAGTGATGACTTCAGTGAAGAAAAATAAAATAGGGTAAGAGTCATGGCCAGGGACAGTGGGAGGAGGCAAGTTGCTATTTTTGATAGTTTGGACAAACCTTCTCAAATATGTCTGAATGAAGTGCAGGACAAAGCCATAAGTAGATAGTAGAGCAGCGTTCCAGGCAGGGGAATAGCAAATACAAAGGCCCTGTGGCAGGAATGAGCTTAATTCTTTCAAGGAACAATAAGAAGATTTGAGAAGAGTGTGCAATGGGAAGTGTGGTAGAAAATGAAGTCAGAGCAGCCAAGAAGCAGGAGGCCATGAAAAATCTTTTTCAATTTTATTGAGTATAATGGGAAGGTGTACAAAGGTTTTGAACAAGGAAGTGGCATTATCTAATTTAAATTTTAAAAAGTTCACTCACCCTAGATGTGGTATGAAGAACTCATTATATGGAGATCAATTAGATGAGATGTGATGGTGGCTTAGATTCATCTGCTCACATGTGGAAGACCGTAGGAGGAGGTTTTCGGAGAGAAGTAAAGACCTCATGTTAAACTTGAGGAATTTTTAGACAGCCAAGTAGAGACTTTGAGGAGGCAGTTGAATATAGAAATCCAGAACTTCACTGGAATTAATAGCTCTGGAGATAAAAATTTGGAAGTTGTCAATGGATAGATGTATTAAAAGCCTGGGACTGAATGTGATCATCTGGAGGTGAATCTAAATAGAAGAGAGAGCCCACTATTCCTATCAAACTACTAACTTCATTTTTCACAGAAATAGAAAAAGAAATAGAAAAAAATTTTTCTGAAATTCACATGGAACCAGAAAAAGAGTCCACATAGAACAAAGCGTCTTAAGCAAAAAGAACAAAGCCAGAGACATCACATTACCTGACTTCAAACTGTACTGCAAGGCTACAGTAGCCAAAAAAAAGCATGATACTGGTACAAAAACAGACACATCACCAATGGAAGGAACAGAATGGAGAACCCAGAAATAAAGCCACACATCTACAGCTAGTAAGCAATGGGGAAAGGACTCTCTATTCAATAAATGGTGTTGGGATAGCTGGCTGTCCATAGGCAGAAGGATGAATCTGGATCCCTATCTCTTACCATATAAAAGATTAACTCAAGATGGATTAAAGACTTAAATGTAAGACCAGAAACTGCAAAACTCATAGAAGAAAACCTAGGAAATATCCTTCTCCACATCAGCCTTGGCAAAGAATTTATGGCTAAGTCCTCAAAAGTAATTGCAATAAAAGAAAAAATTGACAAGTGGAATCTAATTAAACTGAAGAGCTTCTCCATAGCAAGAAAAACTGTCAACTGAGTAAATAGATGACCTAGATAATGGCAGAAAATATTTGCAAGCTATGTATCTGACAAAGGTCTAATATTAAGACTCTATAAGGAACTTAAATCAACAAGCAAAAAACAACCCCATTAAAAATGGGCAAAGGACATGAACAGACACTTCTTTAAAAAAGATATGCAAGCAGCTAACAAACATGAAAAAATGCTCATCACTAATCATCAGAGAAATGCAAATCAAGTCCACAATGAGACACCGTCTCTCACCTGTCAGAATGGGTTTTGTTAAAATGTCAAAAAGTAACAGATGTTGGTGGGGCTGTGGGGGAAAGGGAATGCTTATACATTGTTGCTGGGAATGCAAATTCGTTCGGCCTCTGGGGAGAGCAGTTTGGAGATTTCTCAGAGAACTAAGAGGGGAACTACTACTATTCAGCCAAGCAATCCCATTACTGAGTTTATACCCAAAGGAACATAAATCATTCTGCCGAAAAGACACGTGAACCTGTATGTTCATCACAGCACTATTCATAGTAGCAAAGACATGGACCCAACCCAGGTGCTTATCGACAGTTGATTGGATAAAGACAATGTGGTATTAATACTTATATGCCAAGGAATACTATGCAGCCATAAAAACAATGAAACCACGTCCTGTGCAGCAACATGGATACTGCTAAAGTAATGCAGAAACAGAAAATCAAATAACATGTTCTCACTTATAAGTGGGAGCTAAACATAGGGTACACATGGACATAAAAAGGAGAACAATAGACACTTGGAAATACAAGAGTGAAAGGGGAGTGGGGCAAGGGTTGAAAATTACCTATTGGGTTCTATGCTCACTTCCTGTGTGATGGGTTCAATCGTACTCCAAACCCCAGCATCATGCAATATGCCTGTCTAACAAACATGCACGTATACTCTAGAATCTAAAATAAAAATTAAAAAAAAAGAAAGAAAGAAAAGAGGGCCCAGGATGCAATGAAATATATTTAATGTTCTGTGAATATTCTCAAAGCTTCCTCTTCCCATCACAAATGATAAACATTGATGATCATTGTCTAGATTCATTAAGTCATTAGGGTTTAAAATAGTGGTAATCTAATTCTGTCATCCTTTCTTCAGTTTACTTGCTGGAAAGAGAAAATTCTATAAAGAGAAAATTCAATGACTTAACCTAATAAAAGTTTGTTTTTTGCTCAAGCAATAGTCCAACGAGGCTGCTGCCGATGTCTTTACTATACCGGACTCCTCTAGGCACTAGCTCAGATCACTTTCCTCTTGTGATTCTCTGCTCTTCTGGGTCTTTGGAATCTTCTCTATTAAGTTGGTGAATGGAAAAAAAAAATGGGGGATCAGATGTGGCAAGATTTTACAGGCCAGGCCTGGAAGTGTTCTTTTTCTACCTACATTCCATTGACTAGAACAGTCATGTGGCTGTACCTAACTGCAAGGGAGGCTGGGATATGTAGTTCAATTGGATGTCCAGGAGGAAAACAGAAATAATTTGGTAAATCATTAAACAGTCTCTGGCCATATGGCCATAAGCTTGATAATATACAATCATACATTTATAATTTGTGGTAAATGCTATAAAAATAATATATACAAATGAGAATAATTGGCTGGGAGTGGAGAGCTATACTACTTCAGGAAAGTCCTTTGCAATAACATAATATTTAAGCTGAGGCCTAACAAATGATGACAAGAGTGGTGGGGGAAAGAATGTTCTAGGCATGTATGAAGGTCCTGAAGTAGAAAAGAGCTTAGAGAATCCAAGGACCTGCAAGAAGATCCATGTAGCGGAAGCCAGAAAAGAGAGTTATGAGACAAAGCTAGACAGATTTGTCTCTATCATAGTCCATATCATGTGCTCCACAGTAAGTGGTAGTAGAGAAAAGCGGAAGTGGTAAAGAGTTCATATTTAATCCCAATAGCAGTGGAAGGACATTGTATGATTAGTGTTTTTTAGTATTTAATGTTAACAGCAATGGAAAGGCATAATGTGGTTAGTGTTTCTAACAGAATGGTAAAATGGGACTCTTCCTGACTCATTGCAGCTGAGGGCCTAATTACCCCCACATTCCAAAGTGAAGTGAGTCAGATCATCCATGGCAGAATTACGAAAGAGGTGCTGAAACCACTTCTGTGGATCTTCACCCCTCTGCCTGTCTTAAGGCTATGTAGGAACTGAAATGGAAAAGGCTAAGGAGAGAGTTGAAAGAGTCTCCAATGCATTATGCCTTCCCTACTACCCCATGAGAGATTGGTAGGACAGATATTTGTACCTTACCTCAGGTGCGCTAGTGAGGGATACTCCAAGAAGACCACATGGAAGGTTGGACTTATATCCTCTGGAGTCCATGGGTCGCAGAAATACCTGGTAAATAGCTTACTGGCATCAAAGTAAGGTACTGCATTTGGAAAATAAGTGGCATTGGCAGATTGCATTGGCAGCTCCAAGGTATGAAATTGTTGGTAGGAATATATCTGTAGGGTCATTTAAAAAGGGATTATGCTTAAGAGGCCTTCTGCCCATACCAGACAACCTTAGCAGAAAGAGTCTGGAGATGTGTCTTCAGATGCAGAAGCTGAAGGTGGGGCTGGAGTGGGTGTGTAAGCATCCCGTTAAGGTTGAGGCTTTGCCTATTTCAGTGAGCTCCAATCAGAGGAACTTACAGAGGACTATCTAGCCTGCGTTAAAAAACAAAACAAAACAAAACAAAACACCCAAAACTCTGAGAGCAAGAGTCAGCTTTAAACACCTGCCATGGCCAGAGTCTGTCAATGCTAGATTATAGCTGTGTCTGTCACACAAGATCTTTTCTGTTCCTTATCTCTCTTTCCCGGCCCCTCCACTGCTGGCTGGTTGAAGGGGCTGAGACAATGAAGAGGAGGAGGCCAGGAGAGAGGAGCCAACCCCACCACAAAGGCCGCAAGCCCAAGCAGGTTTGGGTGGCTGGTGGGGAGGAAGCATTAACCATAATGAAGTTCAGAGTTTCAGCCAACACACTGAACTGGGCATTTTTATTATTGAAATGAGACTATTTTGTGACTAGAAGAGAGAATTCATGTTAACTGAGAGTGCCAAAAAATGTCAAGGGACTTGCCCCAGGCGCCAGGAAAGAACCTGTCCTGTAGAGCTGGTTTGGTCAGGCTGTTGGGAAGAAGAGTATAAAGTTGTTGTCTGTTCCCACTTTATGGTTTCTGGTTCTGTATAAAAGTTACTTGTTTTAGTGAAACCCCATCTCTACTAAAAATACAAAAAAATTAGCTGGTCGTGGTGGCGCACGCCTGTAGTCCCAGCTACTCAGGAGCCTGAGGCAGGAGAATTGCTTGAACCCGGGAGGCGGAGGTTGCAGTGAGCCGAGGTCGCGCCACTGCACTCCAGCCTGGCACCTGGTGATGGAGTGAGACTCTGTCTCAAAAAAAAAAATGAGTTACTTGTTTTTTTTTTTTTTTCTTTTTTTTTTCTTGAGATGGAGTTTCGCTCTTGTTACCCAGGCTGGAGTGCAATGGCGCGATCTCGGCTCATCGCAACCTCCGCCTCCTGGGTTCAGGCAACTCACCTGCCTCAGCCTCCCAAGTAGCTGGGATTACAGGCACGCGCCACCATGCCCAGCTAATTTTTTGTATTTTTAGTAGAGACGGGGTTTCACCATGTTGACCAGGTTGGTTTCGATCTCTTGACCTCGTGATCCACCCGCCTCGGCCTCCCAAAGTGCTGGGATTACAGGCGTGAGCCACCGCGCCCGGCCCGAGTTACTTGTTTTAGACAGCCACTCTGGTTGCCGTGTGGAAATCAGACCAGAGGATGGCCCATGTGAATGCAAAGGGTCAGTGAAGAGGTAACAGCTGACTCCTCCACTTCCTAGATGTGTGATGTTGGAAAAGTCAGTTAACTTCTCTGTGCGTCAGTTTCTTCATCTTAAAGTGGTGCTAGAATGCTTTCTAGGGTTATTGAGAAGAATAAATCAGCTAATGCATTTAAAGTACTTAGAGGAGTACCTGACCCACAGCAAGGATTATAAGGTGTTTGCTACTATTTTTATTTTAAAAATTCTAATTGTAGCAGCCTCAGTGTAAGACAGTGTTGACTTTGATTGTCTTTAACCAGAGAGTGAGAGAAAGCGCATGATGTCTTTTAGAATGATATTCAACAGGGCTTCGTGGGGGATGCTTGGATGTGGAGATCGAGGCAGAGGGAGAGGACAAGAATCGCTCCCAGGGTTCTGGTTTGGACATCTGGATGGAATTGAGATGACTGAGCTTGAGGAGGACAAGAATGGTATAAGGTTAATAGAGATTCCTGGTTACTGATGCTTTAAGAAGTATGTATTTTATTTTATTTTTTAGAGACAGGGTCTCACTGTTGCCTGGGCTGGAGCGCAGTGATGCAATCACAGTTCACTGCAGCCTCGAGCTCCTGGGCTCAAGTGATCCTGCCACTTCAGCCTCCAGAGTAGCTGGGACTACTGGCGTATGCACCATGTCTGGCTAATTTTTGTACTTTTTAAATTGTAGAGACAGGTTCTCACTATGTTGCCCAGGCTGGTCTTGAACTTCTGTCCTCAAGCCATCCTTCCGCCACGGCCTCCCAAAGTGTTGGAATTACAGGTATGAGCCACTGTGCCTGGCTAAAAGTCTATGTTTTAATAGCACCGAAAGATCTGAGCATCATGGGAATGATTTTTCTGAAATGTAAAGACTCTAAAACAAAGTACCTGTTTTGCTTGGTCGCTTTTCTGATCCTTTGTCCCATTCTTTTAGATAATGATGCAGGGGAGTCTAGGTAATTATGTAATAATATGGTTTTCCTTTTGAGAACCAAGAATGACCTCAACAGGCAATCAGTCCTTGCATAATAAACACTGTTAGAAAATACATACACCGTTCTAAAACTAAAGGTATCATCTTTGATAGATGTCTTCTAAAATTGCTGTATGTATATAATAAACTTAATAAAAATATATTTATCCATGGGTACTGCAATATAGTGACAGCTCTTTTTTTTCAAAAGCGCACACATAAATGCACAGATAAAATATTAGTGCTTATGTTTTAAATACCTTGAATGGCATGTCACCTTACCTTTGCTATTTAAGTTGATCTTTGAAACTGGGGTAACAGCCTGATTCCCATCCTAAACATGTGCCGTGGAGATATAGGAACACTGTCCTTTGGTATTAACTCCCTATTTTCTTCCCTACTCCCCTGGGATACAGCGTTGAGAACCAGAATTTATCTTTTGCCTGATGTCTTGCCAAAAGCTGTCTTTATTACCCGCTCCTGGCTTGCTAGGGGTTGCGGAAGAGCATTTTTTTAGATGCTAGGGCTGACCAATGAATAAGTGGCTGAGGGCCATTTTTAGTTTCAGTCCTTAAATTTTGTAGAAACCATAAAAGTGACTCAAATAACTCTTTGTAGACTTGCATATCCCCTCATCAGAACATTCCTTTGAGGCTGGGTCCTTCAGGGTTCTGTGAGTGGGAAGAGCAGGGTGTTCTCTGAGACCCTGGTGTCCATGATTATCCACCAGGGCTGGAGCCTCATCTGGCTTAATGACTGCAGTATTCTTGATGTAGCAAGTATCCTTTTAGGTAAAAATAATAAATCCCCTGCAGTTTAGTGACAGATGTTTGGTTTGGCAGGTTACTCTTGCTCTTGGCAAATTTACACAATGGCAAAACCAATCCACATGATCCAGAAGGGAGAAAATAAGATCAAATGTTAAAATACTACACTAATTCCCTAGCAGCTAACAGGTGGATGGGAGAGGAGGCCTTGGATTTCAAATAGTGACTATATCAGATAATAGAGGAAAAATCTGAAATCTGTACAGGTACATACCAGGGAGTTAAAGTGCCTAAAACCAAATGTTTGATGTTATTATGTCTCCTTTAATTTTTATAGCTGTAGTGATCAACTGGTAACACCCACTTTGAAAATTTTCAAGACCAACATCATCTCAGCCATAAGGTATGGTACCTTGGGAAAATCTGTTGGATATTTGTTCATGTACTAGAGTGAACCTAGAACTGCTTATTCCTTTGCTTCTTTTAAAATTTATTTTCTAAAGTCAGCTGATTGGCAAAAAATGAAATACAATTTGTCTTTTAATTTTCATCAAAGTAATATGTATACATAGTAAAAATAAGGTAGTGCTGAGGAGTTTATACTGAAAACAACAGCTGTCTGTCACACTTCCCAGTCCCACTTTCCAGAGGAAAACCCCCATCCTTTTTTTGATAAAAGAATTACATTTTTTTGAGATAGGGTTTTACTCTGTTGCCTAGGCCGGAGTGCAGTAGTGTGACCATGGCTCACTATAGCCTTGACCTTCCAAGCTCAATGGATCCTCCCACCTCAGCCTCCTGAGTAGGTGGAACTATGGGTGTGTGCTACCATGCTGGGCTAATGTTTTCATTTTTTGTAGGGACAGGATTTCACTATGTTACCCAGGCTGGTCTTGAACTCCCGGGTTCAAGCAATCCTCCCACGTTGCCTCCCAAAGTGCTGGGATTATAGGCACGAGCCACCGCACCCATCCAATATGACAATTTTTAATCACTGATTTTTATCCCTTTATTCCTTTAATCTGCCTCCTGCAAAGTTACAACTGCAAGTAATTTGGTGTATCTCTTTCAAGACTTTGCTTCTATGTATTTTAGTTATTCTCTGTAATAAAAACAAGGATTTAGCTACCCTTTCCAAGTTTTTGATAGTCATTACAGTTTTATTCTTGGTTGCTTTTATACCTTTAAATAATACACTTAAACCTTTAGTGTCGGGGGCCGGTGAGAGCGGCACGTCTGCCGGGGTCTCTTGGCCTGCAAGAGGGTCCCAATACCTGGAAGAGAGAGTGCGCGGAAGAAAAGAAAAGACAGGACAGCTGGAGTCTGGAGGGCTGGCCCTAAAACCAGCAACTTTATTGTACACAGAATTAGTATATATATCTTTTCCTACCTCATTTTACAGGAACATTCTTTGCCCCACCTCATTTCCATAAGCATTCTTAGTCCCATCTCAATTATCAGAACAGATGCCATTATCTTAATAAAGGGAGGAGAGAGCCATCCGGCTACAAGCTTAGGCAGCGGAAAACACACAATGGGTACAATCAAGTCATGGAGGTGGGTCTCATTATCAGGGTGAGGAAACCTATAGTTAAAATGTTAATGATCTATGCAAGTCATCAGAGAGGTGATAGACCCATTAACTTTGCAAATAGCAGTCACAGAAACAAGCATGGGACCCATCAACAGAGGGTAAACAAAGTCATAAAACTAGCCCAGAGCAGGTACTTCAAGAAACAATGCCTAGTAAAACCACACAGCCTTCACCCAGCCTTTTAGGTCAGTGGACCAGAAATAGGCTTCTGCAAACTCAAACTTTTATTAAATCTCTCTTTCACTGGTCTCGACTGCTTCCAGGGGGTGAGAAACATGTCCGGGCTCAAGCTCCATTATGGCGGGGACACCGAGTGGTCTCAACGCTGGAGCGATCCCCACACTTTAGTTTTTGTTCCATCAGCCATATATAATGCCTCTTGACTCCCAAGCTATATTTATATATTCATGATTATTTATTGGGTACTTATGATGATGACAGGCACTGTTCTAAGTGCTCAGTGAATAAAACAGAGCTCTCAGACTCATTGGCACTTACATGGTAGTTGGGGGTAGGGGTGTTGAGATACAGAAATTATACAACAGATGTTAATAAATTCAACATAGAAAAAAAAAAATTAAACACAGGAGAAGACAGTTCAGGAGTCCAGAAAGTGGGAATAATAATTTTAAATCAGGTGGTCAGATTTAACCTCATTGAGAGATGGCATTGCAGCAGACTCAAAAGCAGGAAGGATATTATTAATGTGACCATTCTGGGGAAGAGAGTTACAGGCAGAAGCAACAGCAAAGGCCCCAAGGAAGGAGTGTGCCTGGCACATTCAAGGATTACAGGTGGCTAGCAGGGCTAGAATGGGGTGAGCAAAGGGCAACGTGGTGGAAAATGAGGTCAGAGAGATAACAGGGTGAGATGATATAGGGCCATGTGGACCAAAATAAAGAATTTTTGTTTTTGATTTGGGTACAATGAGAAACCATTGCAAGGTTTTAAGCAGAGGAGTAACACGGTCTGACTTGCGGTCAGATGGATTTGTATAGCTTCCATGTTGAGAACTGTAAGAAGGCATAGGGGGAGGCAGGGGAGTAGTTGCGTGGCTCTTACAGTCATCAAGACAGAGATGCTAGTAGTGCTGACCAGAAGGTGCTCGTGGCGTTGGTGAGAAGAGGTCACATCCTGGAGGTACACTGATGAGACTATTCCTTTTCTCCTTTCTTCCACCTTCTACCCTTCCACCTACCATAATAGTCTGTCAACTATATCTTTTTTTTTTTTTTTTTTTGAGACAGGGTCTTGCTCTGTTACCCAGGCTGGAGTGCAGTGGTGTGATCTTGGCCCCCTGCAACCTCCATCTCCTGGGCTCAAGCAATCCTGCCTCAGCTTCCCAAATAGTCGGGACTACCGGCATGTGCCACCATGCCCAGCTAATTTTTGTAGAGATGACGTTTTACCATGTTGCCCAGGCTGGTCTTGAACTCCAGAGCTCAAGCAATCCACCTGCCTTGGCCTCCCAAATGTTGGGATTCCAGGCATGAGCCATCAGGTGTGGCCTAGACTTTTGTTTTTATGTTTTCAGGGTTAATGACAAATTCTTTCTTTATTGTAACCCATCTTTCATGTGTTGCTTACAGTTTGATTCTGAGAGTTAAAAAATCAACACAACCTCCCCAATTTGTGTTATGACTATTTAATTAGTATTGATTGCATAGACATATAATATGCAAAAACTACATTTCCTTTTTTATAGGTCCAAGACCATCACCTCTGGGCTTTTTGAAGAAGGATATTCTAGAGTCTAAATTAAATACATTCTCTTTTATAAGTATATAAATTGCTGAAAATTTTGCCACATTTTAGCTAGCTTCATATTTGTATCTTGACTTTTCTATATAATTGTTGTTTGTTTTTCCTGGAATTTCCAATTATCTTTCTTTTATCTTGCTGAGGGAAGAAACATATATTTTCTTCACCATGCCACTGATACCATCTGTTTCCATGGTCACTCTATTTTTTGTGTAAACTACATTTCATTTTTCTTCCTGAAGATAGTATTAATGTTATACTTGGGACCCGCTGACTCCCTCTTCTGATTTAGATTGTTTTGTAAACCCCATGCACAGCTGTCACCCTGAAATGATTTCTCATTATACTCCTGGACGAGTTCTATTCTTTCTTGTATTCGACATCTTCCTCTTTGTTGGTTTGCATTTCACTTCTCTGGAATATCTCCAAAAGTATCTTCATCAGAAAAAACAGTTGGGAGATGAAATTTCTGAGTACTTGAAAATCTAAAAATGTCTTTAGTATGCCTTCACATTGATTTATAGTCAGGTGGAGTGCAACATTCTATATTCAAACATTTTTTCCCCTCAGAACTGTGAAGGAATTGTTCCACTGTCTTTAGCATGGAGTATTACTAATAAGAAGCTTAGGCCGGGTGTAGTGGCTCACATCTGTAATCCCAGCACTTTGGGAGGCTGAGGTGGGAGGATTGCTTTAGCCCAGGAGTTCAAGACCGGCCTGGGCAACATGGCAAAACCCCGTCTCTACAAAAAATACCAAAAATGAGCTGGGTGTGGTAGCTTATGCTTGTAGTCCCAGCTACTTGGGAGGCTGAGGTGGACAAGACTCTTCCTTGGAGGAGGAGGTGGGGGAAAGAAGCAGTAGCTTGATGTATTATTGTTCCTTGGTAGGTGATCTTTTTTCTCTTCCTTTCTAGAGTCTTCTCATGTTCATTGCAATACTATGCACAATAGCCTAGATGTGGGAACAACCTACATGTCCATTGATAGATAACCGGATCAAGAAACTGTGGTATATACATAAAATGGAATATTATTCAGTCATAGAAAAGGAGATCCTGTCATTTGTGACAACATGGATGAACCTGGAGGACCTTACGCTAAGTGAAATAAGATAGTTGTCCATTTCTATGGCAGAGAGTAGAATGGTGGCTGCCAGGGGCTGAGGGAGGGGGAAATGGAGAGGGCTGTTCAATGGGTATGAAGGTTCAGTTATGCGAGATGATTAAGAATAGTGTGATGCCTCTGGTTTTGTTCTTTTTGCTTATGACTGTTTTGACTTTAGGCTCCTTTTTGGTTATATATAAATTTACAATCAAAACCTGGTAGAGAAGACACTATGTTCACTGCAGCACTATGTCACCATAGCAAAGACATGGACTCAACCTAAATCCCCATCAATGATAGACTGGATACATATACACCATAGAATATTATGCAGCCATAAAAAAGAATGAGATAATGTCCTTTGCAGGAACATGGATGGAAATGGAGGACATTATCCTTTGGAAATTAATGCAGGAATAGAAAATCAAATACTGCATGTTCTCACTTATAAGTGGGAGCTAAATGATGAGAACACATGGAAACATAGAGGGGAACCACACACACTGGTGCCTATCAGAGGGTGGAAGGTGGAAAAAGGGAGAGGATCAGTAGTTTCCCACCTCATTACCCTTTAGGGTCAAGCCCAGAAACTTTCCCAGATATCATAATGTTGCCCGTACCTGCTTGGAAGGCCAAGTCTCTGACTATGCTTCCTTTTGCTCTCAGTTGTTCACTTAACTCATGTAAATTAGACATACTGCCATAAGTTAAAAGTACTCTAGTTTTAGAGTAAAATTTCTAACACTAAAGCAGAATATTTGAGTATTAGAACTTTAAAGAACTTTAGAGATTAATTAGTCTGCCCTTCACTCAAGAGTCGTACATTTATTCAGTCACTCAGTAAATGTGTAAGATACTGTTCAAAATGCTTGGGAAACAGAAATGAATCAGCAATAGTTCCTCTCCTCAAGAAGCGAACAGGCTGATAACAAAGACAGACATGTACACAAATACATAAGCAAATAACTGTAATAATGTGATAAAATGCTAAAGCCACCATGATGGAAAATTTTCAAGGTTCACTGGGGAACAAAGATGTAAATGGTAAGTTTGAAGAAAAAATAGGAATGAGGGAAATCTTCATAGAAGAGGTGACTCAAGTTGAATATTAAAAAATCTAATAGCAAAAAGTGAACAGACAAAGAGACAATAGGCATGAGGGATGTGACAGAGATCACCAGCTATTTACCAAAATTTATTTTTACCTTCTTTGGTCACACAGCTAGATTACATTTCTCAGTTACCCTTGTAGTTAAGCAGGGTTGTGTGAACAAGATCTCTCCAATGAAATATGAGTGAAGGTAGTATGTACCACTCTGGGCCTGACCAATAAATCTTTCTACACATACTATTTCACGCTCATTCCACTTTCACCAGCTGAATGCAGATGATGAGAACCTTGAATATTAGAGAACCAGAGAGGGAAGGAGCAGAGATCTCCAAGTAGCTGCAAGTTGGAGAACTGCCCACAAAACTCAACACCCATCAAGAAATCATGAAGGGCCTTGTATACAAGGCTGAGGGACTTAGACTTTTCCCACTGACACTCTCAAGCTCAAGCTCCTGAATAATTTGAGGCAGGGACATGAAAGAATCAGATGTTCCTTTCAGTAGTGTCATATGGTAGCAGTGTGGAAGAAGGAAGCACAAAAAGTAAAAACAGGAAGACTGTTTATAAAACTTAAAATAACTAGGCGAGAGAGATGGTGGAAGCCTGGGCTTACCAGAAGCAGTGGGATATAGAGAGGAAGGGACTTAGGTACAGTATATTAAGGAATTACACATGATCGACTGGATGGTGGAGTGAGGAAAAAGGAAAAGTCTAGAATGTCTGGGTGGTGGGACATTTCACCAAGATTATGAGTACAGAGAGAAGTGGAAAGATCCAGAAGCTGGAGATAATTATCAATTTGTGAGTCACTCATGCTAATATGATAGTTGAAGCCTTAAAAAGTAATCTTTCAGACAACTGAAGAGTAAGAAAAGTCAAGGAAGAGGCATAGATCTAGCTCATCTTGACTGCAAAGAAGAAGTAGGACAATATCTAGATGAGAGGCCAGGGTCAAGGGAGGATCACTGTTATTAGAGAGGGCATGTTTAAAAATACAGGTTAAAAAAAGGGAATTTGAAGTCTGGGCATGGTGGCTCACATCTGTAATCCCAGTACTTTGGGAGGCCCAAGGCCGGAGGATCACTTGAGGCCAGGAGTTCTAGACCAGCAAGGCCAACATAGTGAAACTGCATCTCTACTAAAAATACAAAAAATAAGCTGGGCATGGTGGCAGATGCCCATAATCCCAACTACTCAGGAGGCTGAGGCAGGAGAATCACTTGAACCTGGGAGGTGGAGGTTTCAGTGAGCCAAGATCATGCCATTGAACTGGAGCCTGGGTGATAGAGTAAGGCTCTGTCTCAAAAAAAAAAAAAAAAAGGAAAAAGGTGGGTGGCGGGGTGGGTTGGGGGGAGCTGTACTGTCCCTGTTTTAAAGGATATGAAAGGACATGAAGTTGATAATGTCAGCAGAAGAACCAACCTTGAAGAGAAGAAACAAGTCATTCCCTGGGACTAAAGGAAAGAAAATAATCATATGTGTAAATAAAGGTAAGATCATAGCTTTATTAAATTTATTAAAGTTTAATAATTACCTTAAGCTCAGTAAACAATTATAAGCATTTTTTATTTATTTGCTTTTTAATCATCAAAACAATCCTATGAAGTAAGCACTATTATTACCCTCATTTTACAGCTGAGGAAACTTTACAAGAGGGCCAGAAATTCAAGGAGTTCATGCTGGCTCACTCCAATGTATTCAGTCAAGTGGCATATTCATCTACTAGAAGGGAGGAGCAAGAAACACTAGGGCTTGTGGCTGAGATAAACCAGTTTCTCAGCCTCAATACTATTGACATTCGGGCCCAGATAATTCTTTGTTGTCCTGTACATTGTTGTATGTTTAGCAGCATCCCTAGCCTCTACTCACTGCATGCTGGTATCACACGCATACACACCCACTGCCATGACCATCAAAAATGTCGCAAATGCCAAATGTCCCTGAGGAGCAAAATTATCCCTGATTGAGAACCACTGGGACAGATGTACAGAAGATGATGCACAGCATGTACAGATATACAGCATGATGAAGCAGAGGACCTAGCTCTTTATTGAGAAGAGAAGTGAGATAGTAAGATTCTGGGACTACATTTGGAAGAAAAGCATAATATCACAAGTTTGTTTTCTGATTCTGTATAAGGCAAAGTGAGTGAAGCAAAAAGTCTTGGATACACAGAATCCAGTGAAATCAATGCATATTTTATGTAATTAAGACTGGCACCTGTGGTTGGTTAGGCCTCAGCAATAAATCATCAACGTCCGTAACAAAAGTGTATATCCACGGTATGTGGTTATCCTCCCATTTTCTGTGGCATGCACTTCAAAATCCCAAGAAGTATGGGTTTAATGATAAATGTCACTATGCTAACTGTATGTTTTTCTGGACTCAGATCTTTACCTTTACATCCATCATTTAATTCAAGCATGCCAGATAGAAACTGACAAAATATTAAATATTATTTGTTTTCTCTTACTGAATTTAATTCCATCTCTTCACAAGAAAAAGATTACAAAAACCAGGTCCACAGCCCCTTTTCAAATACACTTATACCCACAACTACACTCCCATGCTGCTGCCAGACCTTATAGTCTCTTAGAGAAGATTAAAGTAAACAAAGACTGAAACAAAGACTGACTTTTTTCTTAACCCTGGTGGGTCCACTGGTTAAATGTACAGTTGTGGAATTGAGGATTCTCCCAAAATACAAGAGTAATTATTTATATGGTCATTTGTTAAGCTCAGTGACAATTCTATACCATAGAGTATAGTATAGTATAGTATAGTATAGTATAGTATAGTATAATATAGTAATTTCTATAGTGTCAGGTTAAACTGCAAATATGTGGTTGTAATTAATGTGTGGGAATCAGAGCACTATTCTCTGTATCAGACAAATGGCAAGAGCACGCACAGGAAAGCCAGGCACTTGCCCTGAGGCTAGGGCCTTCTAAAGCAAGCTCCTCTGCAGGCAGGCCTCATTTCCCAAGCTATGGGACACCCTTGGAGAGAGCTCCAGGTGAGCCTTCACCGGCGCCAAGGAGACCCTTGGAATTCCCAAGAGCTAACCGAATTTGGACACAGCCCACTGGAAATTGATTCACTGCAGAGAACAGGAGGGTTATTAACTTTGCAGTAATGCAATCAGGCCTTTTGCAGTTTCAATCGAGGGCACCACCTAGGCAATATGGTAAAGTTTTATTATTTCTCGGTAGCAGCTCACTAATAGAAAACCAACATGAGGAAAGTCTTCCAAAATAGGGGTCATTTCAGTGAAGCAGCGCCATGGAAAATCCATCTGAGTCCCAAGGGGAGCTCAGAAAGGGCTGAGGGGTCTTCTCCACTCCACCTGTGGCCCAGGTGCCCTGGGCCCATCTTCTCCTCCTGGCCCAGAGGGATACCCAAGCCTTCCATTCCTTTCTGCAGCTCACTGATGTCCACTATCCCACCCTCCTTGGTGGTTCAGCTTCTGGAAGAGATCTTCAAAAAGACGTCAGAGTCATATTATTGGATGGCCAAGGTGGGCAGCAGGAAGCTCCGCCGGGTTACAAGGTACCAGGGAGCCTGGACATGAGGGAAAGCTGCAGCCACCGGGTGCCAGGTTCGCCGGGGCCTCCTGCCTGTGGCTGTGCTCCTCTGTGGCTGGTAAAGCAACTATCCAGGAAACACACCCAGTGGGAGGCTCTGGGTTCCAAGCCACAGGCTAGGGCCCTCATTGGGGATCTGCTTCTGCTGGTCTTGGCTGGGAATCATTCTTTTTTGGCCCCTGGTTAATGTTTGTCCATACATTCCCAGACAGCATGGTGTTAATTCAAACTATAAACTGGCAGAGGGTAGTCTCATGGCTATGGATTTTTAGGAGATTCTTTTTTTTTCAGTTGTGCTCAAGTTAATGCAGATAAACCTCCATTTGATCTTCCTGGGCCAGCTCCAGCTCCCTTCCTCTTACCGGGCCAAGGCCTCATCACCTGTCCCTGTGAGGTTACTGAAACCCAAACCCCTTCGTAACCAAAGGAGAAAACATAACTTCTTTTTATAATTATAAAAGAGGGAAAATAAGCTTTCTAATAACTAACATGAGTTGATACTGCATGTGTGTATACGCTGTAAATATATGCACACAAATTGAGGTTATATGAACAAAGAAATTTGGAGCCCATCGCTCTTGTGTAATGGGAGTGATCACTTGGTTACTGGGCTAGATGAAAGATTTGGTGAGAATTTCAGGAGTCTATAAACAGCAGCAGCCAAGGGCAGCCACCAGAAGCACTGCTCAAATCAAGAACAGACCAGCCACAGATCTGTGCTTGCTACTAGCATGGACAGCAAGGAACCAGCTAATGCCAACCAGTGCACTCTAAGGGTCCACTTCTTGGACAGTTTGCCCCAATGCTGCAAAGTCAGAAATCACATCCCTCCCCCAGACACCCCAATGCTCTCTTACGGAGAGAATTAGTGAGCAAAAACTTTTTATCAGAGAGGAACTAACGATTATTGAGCTAATTCAGTTACCAGTCTAAGCTTTAAAACAGTTATTTAACTTTTTCTTTTTAACCATTATCCAGCAGATGGGGCTCAGGATAAAGATCAGTTTGGGCAAATAAGGTGCTTTTTTGCAAATATCTGAATTTTAGTATGCACTGAGATTTAGAAGGCTTTCTCCTATTATTATTATTACTCTGGGCTCATGTTTCAAATCCTCTCCCTGTGAACAGATGATGCTCAATATTTCCTTATGATCTCTACTAATGTTGGGGCAACAAGACTGAAGCTGAAAGCCAACACTTAAGGATGGCAGAGCAGAAAAGTAGAAAGCTCTTGAGAGCATCACTGAGCCAAATTCTGGAACCAGGCTCCACTGGGCTTCTTTGGACAGGAGATAAATTCAACCTATTACTTAAGCCACTTTTTATTGAGTATTCTGTCACTTGCAGCTGAAAATACCATCATAGAAGAATTATAACTCACAGAATAATTATAAGCATGTGTAAGTATGCTATGAGAACTTAACGGGGAACCTAATATATAGGGAAGTGAGAGAAAGCCTCTCTAAAACTTAGGTTATAGTTAAGCTAAGACCTGAACAAGAAAGAGGTGTTGGCCAGTAAAGAGGAGGAGAAATAGTAGTCCTTGCACTTTTAACATTCCTGAGAAGAAAAAGAAATTGGAAAATTCAAAGAACTAAAGCAAAGCCATTGTGATTTGAGAATAATTAACAAGAGAAACAGTGGCACAAACTGAGGTTAGAAATGCAGGCAAGGACCCAATTGTGCAGAGCACCATAGCCTATGTTAAAAATCCTGGCTTTAGCCCAAAAGCAATGTGAGCTAGATCAGTCAGGATAAATTAGGCTATGCTGTAATAACAAACAACCCCAGAATCTTGGTTGCCTACAGAGGCTTAAATCTCATTTATGACTGTGTCATAGGTCAGCTGTGGGCTCTGCTCCTGGGAAGTGATTGTCCTTACTCTAGGGCCAATGCAGACACTGTCTAGAACATTGTTGGTAGCCATAGCAAAGGGAGCAAGATTGTGGAGAAGCATGCTGTGGTTCTTAAAGCTTCTGCCTGTAGGTGACATTTATTATTTTTGTGTACATTTGATTGGTCAAAGCAAATGACATGCCTTCCTGACCTCAAGTCCTCCTGCAGGGAAGCATACCGAATATTGATGAACAATGTAAGAATCTACCCCAAAAACCATTTAAGAGTTCTTGGCAGCAGAATAACATGATTTATTTCACAGCATTAAAGATCCCTCTAGCTGCTGTGTAGAGAATAGAAAAAAACACAAGAGCCACTGCAGTGAGATCAGTTAGGAGATTCTTGGAGTGGTCAGGTTGGATTAGAAGGGGGGCAGTAGAAAGGTAAATAAGCAGACAGATCATGAAATATTTTAGAGGTGAAATCGAAAGACCTTAGTGAAGGACTGGATGAAGGGAGAGAATGGTACCAAAATAACTTTCAGGTTTCTGGCATGAGACATCATGTAGATGGAGTTGCCGGTCTCTGAGATGGAGGAAATTGATCAAGAGTTCAAATTTAGACATGTTAAATTTGACACATGAGTCATGCAAGTGGCAAAACTTCAGGCACAGCTCAAGAAAGAGGTCTGGGCCGTATATACAAATTTGCAAGTCATCGGTATAGTTAAATCTTTTAAAGCTATAAGAAAGAAAGGCACTTAGAAAGTAGTGGGCCAGGCACAGTGGCTCATGCCTGTAATCTTATCACTTTGGGAGGCTGAGGTAGAAGGATTGCTTGAGCCCAAGAGTTGACCAGTCTGGCCAACAAAGCAAGACAAAAACTTTCTAATTTTAAAATTGTCTCTACAAAAAAAATTTTTTAATTAGCCAGGCGTGGTGGCACCCCTATAGGACCAGCTACTGGGGAGGCTAAGGTGGAAGGATCGCTTGAGCCTGAAAGGTCAAGGCTGCAGTGAGCCATGATCATGCCACTGCATTCAAGCCTGAGTGACAGAGTATAAAGGAGAAGAGGACCCTACACCATGCTCTGAAAAATTCTAAAATGTAGATGTCAGATTGAGGCAAAAAAGTCAGCATAGTATAGTGGTTAAGAGCTTAGTCCAAATTCAAGCTGCTTGGACTGGAATCATCTTGGGCAACTTACATAAATTATCTGAGCTTCAGTTTCCTTATTGGTACCAGTTCTGTCTGAACACTCTGTTATAGGATTAACTAGAAAAAATACTTAACACAGGGCCTGACACATGAAAAGCATTTCATAAATCATAGTTATTGTTATTTTTATTAAAAGAGACTGAGAAATTGCCTTCAATGAGGTAGGAGAAACAGGAAAGTGTATTATTAAACCATGAGAAGAGGCTGTTATTAGAACCAGAGAGCTTCTCAAAATGCCAAGTGCTACTCGAAGATTATGATGAAAACCTAGGATTGAAAAATGTCTTTTAGATTGGCAAGAAATCCATGTTTTCGGTGAATTGGTGGGGCAGAAATCAGATTGGGGAGAGCTAACCTCATACTCTGCATAAGAATAAATTCCAGGTGAAGACATAAATGTAAAGTGCAAAACCTTAAAAGACATTATAAAGAAAATCTGGGAGAATAAACACCTTTGTGATCTCAGTGTAGAAAATGTGTTTGACATTAAAAAGTATAAACTAGCACATGATGAGCAGCTGCAGCACTAGAAAGATGGCAGAGCAAGAGCAAAGAAAAATCCCTTTGGTACTAGAAAGTCTACTGAAAAAGAGGAAGATTTATCAAGTCCTCAAAACCACTCAGGAAAAGAATTCACTTTTACAAAAAAAAAAAAAAAAAAAAGGGAGAAAAGGGCTCAGTATAAGCAACTGGAATCGTTCCTACATGGTTTCTGGAGGCAGAAACACAACAAGGTGCCTCTCAGATGACTAGAAGTGAAACCTCATACCTTGGAATTGCCGGATACATTCCTTGGCCTTTGTTGTACATATCCAAAGGATTAATAGCGTGAGTTTACTTGTGCAGAGAACCACTGCAAGAAGAAAATGGTTCACCTAAAGAAAATTTTTAGTGGTGTCTTTGTAAGTCACCCCCAGAACCTAAGACTGCTGCATATATTGGAATCTTTTTTTTTTTTTTTTTTTTTTTTTTGAGACGGAGTTTCGCTCTTGTTACCCAGGCTGGAGTGCAATGGCGCGATCTGGGCTCACCGCAACCTCCGCCTCCTGGGTTCAGGCAATTCTCCTACCTCAGCCTCCTGAGTAGCTGGGATTACAGGCATGCGCCACCATGCCCGGCTAATTTTTTGTATTTTTAGTAGAGACGGGGTTTCACCACGTTGACCAGGATGGTCTCGATCTCTTGACCTCGTGATCCACCCGCCTCGGCCTCCCAAAGTGCTGGGATTACAGGCGTGAGCCACCGCGCCCGGCCTATTGGAATCTTATATAACCCGGGGATTTTCAAATCTGAAGCCCATCTTGAACTCATCTTGAAACATGGACAAGGCAAGGTCAAGAATAAGACCTCTCTGTTAGACAACACCGTGATTGAGAAGCACCTGAAGAAGTTTGGTGTCATTTGCTTAGAAGACCTCATTCATGAAATTGCCTTCCCAGGGAAGTTTTTCCAGGAGATCTCCTGATTCCTGCACCCTTTCCAACTTCTGGTGGCCCATCACACTACTAAGAATAGAGTGGGCTTCTTCAAGGAGATGGGCTCACCTGGCTTTCAGAGTGAATGCCTCCATCAGCTCACCCACCAACTGAACTAAACCCAGAATACCTGAATACATGGTGCATTGGAAGCATGTATTTCTGGTTTTTTGAATTGTTATCAAAAATAACAATTGGAATTGTATCTTGAGGGAAGAGTATTTCCTGCTTTATCTTCAAAAACTGGAAGAGAAGAGTCAATGAAAAGACAGCAAGTTATGTCCATGGCAGGCACCTCTCATCACACAGTTCAGTTCTAGGGAAATATTCCAGTGTTTCCTACATTGGCTCCCACCTCCTCTGAAATAACCACATACCATGAAAGGAGTCCTGCCTTGTAACATCTTCTATCCTGGGGTTTAATGTTGGCAAATGAATAAGGCAAGCATTTGCGCGAGGCACCCTAAGACTCCTGCAGCAGTGGACCAAGCCCAAGGACATAATTGAATCTGGGAGTTCCTAGGGCCTTATTTTGAAAAGACTTGAAATACTATTAGGAAGAAGGGCAAAAAACAAGTGGTCGGTTGTCTCTCTTGTGAGTCTATGTTCCAACTTAGATGTCTTTGAGAGCCCTCAGACTTGGCTGGCTCTAAGTATATCTGCTGGCTTTTGTATCCTAGCCCTCAACTAGCTTAGTTTTTTTCCTCTAAAAGGATTTGAGAATGAAGGACCCCTTCACCAGAAAAACATGTATGTGCTCAAAATTTTGCTTGCAATCTTAGGATGTTTAGACCCTTCCCCTCAGGGACCTATGCACCTTCTGTGAGGAAGTCCTGCTCTTATCAGGATTGGTCATTCAGGCCCTGGTCTTGCTCGTCTCTGGTTCCATGTTCTGTGGAAGACCAAAGCTTACCAAGATAGCTTTCTTCCCTTCATGGTGGCAGACTGTGTTGCCCCCTGCACCTGGGAAATGTCCACTGTATCTTCACTTGGGCTTCAGGATAGAATTTCCTGGTTTTTCTGACGATCAGCACTCTCCTTAAAACCCAGATCAAAAAGGAATGAACCATTTTCTTGGTTTGGCATGGATTAAAATTAGTGGTGTTTGGCTTTTTGGGCCCCAGGCAGGCAGATTAATTAACATTTCCTTGCATATTCTAGTCTCTGGTAGTTGATATTAGTAGTAGATAGTAGACCAGCAACTGGGCTTCTGGGGATTTTAATACTGAAAACAGAGGATCTGACACAGCTGTGTTTTTTATCAGTGTCAACCCCTAGGCAGGCCTTCCCACTACTCCCTTCATTTTGTTGCCTTCACTTGCCATCTGAGCAATTGGTGAGGATGTGCCAGGCCTAGGTCACACTTGGAAACATACTTGACCATGTATTCCCTGGTCCTTTCAGGTCAGTTTTGTTGCAATTTTGGCTCATGGGGCCCTCAAACATAGCTGGGAAATTGAGCTAGAGGTATAACAGTGCCTTAAAATGTGTCAGTCTATGAGTAATTAATTAGGTTGGTTGGCTCCAGAGGTAATCTGCCAGGAAGAGATGCTATAGATGTTACTCTTACACTGTAGTTAAACATTGTGAAATCAGATTACTTTAAGATGATGTATCACAGAGTCATGGGAAAAAAGCAGTTGTGAGTATGGAGACCCAGGGCTTACATCCCATCTCTGTCTTATACTTAAATATGGGTGCAGTGTTTCCACTCTGTCTGTAAAATGGGAGCTAATATCCTCTAGCCTGTCTGTCTCAAATGGTGCTTAAAAGGATTAAGCAAAACAATAGTTTGTAATTCATAATTCTATACAAATACAAGATATTATTACTTAAAAATATAAATCTTCAAGCTTGCAATCTGGTCTTTGGAGAAAAAAAATCATAAACCATAAAATACAAATTTGGTAAAATTGAAAACATCTCTGCATCAAAATACATCATGAAAAAGATGAAAAATAAAAGCCACAGAATAAAAATACAAACGTAACAACTAACAAAAGATAGTATTTGGAGCATATAAGGAATTCTATCAATCAATAAGAAAAAGACAAATGATGTAATGAATATGCGAAAAGTATGAACAGGAACTCCATAGGACCTATAACTTATCCATGTTTCTAGATTGTCACAGTCCTCACCTCATTGTATCCTCATTTCTTTCCTTACTCTCACTTCGATTCCATTATCCATCATCTTAACCCATACCTTACATATCCCTTAACTTCTGATGCCTCTTTTATTCTTATTCATTTAGCAAAACCATAGCCTTGTGTAAATCCCTGCAGCTTCACCTCTACGGCTGACTGCCGCTATAGGCACACTTCTTCCAATGCAGCTGAAAAACGAGTACAAATTCAGTTAACAGTTTGCAGATATGATGGCAGAAAGATGAAGAGGGCCAATAAAATGGCTCCCATGTCTTCAGTGAAGAATGAAGCACTGTGGTAAAAGTGAGGATGTAAGGATGTCAGGGAGAGAGGATCAGAAAGACAGGACGTGAGAAGAAGAGATCTGAAGAAGGTACAGCATCATTTTTATGGAGACTGAGAGACTATGTTACCAGAGAAACTGAGTAAGATTTTTGGGCACTATGAGTACCAGTTTGTGATCATGATTTTTTAGGATATCAATTTGTGAAATCTTCAGTGCATCAAGTAGCTCACAACTGAGCACAGTGATCTTGTGTAGCTTTGGTGGACCATTACATACATCAGCACCTTTTGTCAGACTATACCAGCAGCCTCCACTCTGCAATGACATGCAGTTATTTGAGTCTACTCTCCCAGAGGCTCTGTACCTATCTATTCCTTTTAGTGTACAGAGTTTATGCATTATGGAGCTGAACAACTGAGGGAGCCAGGATCCTGATGACTATGGAAACTTCATGTCATCCTGGACTACATAGATTTATGTGTGACAGAAATAAACTCAGATCAGACCTTAAGCCAATGGTATTTCAGGTTTTCTCCACCACCTGCAGTTGATCGTAATTCTAACCAACAAAAAGCCCCAGCTAATAATGTGCAACTATTCAGAATAACAAATAACCAGAAAAATGCTCATGTTAAACCACAGTAAAAATGACTATCAATAGAAACTGTTAATTATATTGAAGTCAAAATAACTAGCATTTATAAAATCAAGAGATTAGAAATATCTGTTTTACCAACTTTTATAAATCTACATAGTAATGATATTTATGAAATAAAGAACTTTATAAAAATGATAAATGAAGACAGCAATAATTGTGCAAATTGCCTCAACATTTCATTTAGCCAGTATTTTTTGAGTATATACACAGTCTATGTAGTATGTTGGCTGCTAAGGATATAAATATAAAATAGTCTCTTTCATTGAGGAGCTAACAAGAGACATAAACAGATAACTTTCTGTTTATTTTCAATATGAATTTTTATTTATGAACAGATTTTATAGATTTAGTAAATGGACAAAAAATATTTTTTTAGCCTTGGAAAAGACCAGCTTTGGTGGGGAAAAAGGCTAAATGTAATTTGGCTCACTGATCAGTAGAGGGTGATAGAACATCAAAATGACAGCTTAAGAATGCCTTTAGACCATGTTGTAAGCATTTTTCTATAAACAGTTCATTCAATTAATATTTTTCCACAAACTCAGTGACATATTTAGCTATGAATGTAAAAGTACATAGGAAATTCTAAATAAAATGCACTCGTGATTTGCAAAAGCAAGGTGAAAAAATTAGCAATTTTTACTTATTCCTGTTTTATTATTCTTTTTTACATTTTTTTCTCCATATTACAATATCAGGAAAGCTCATCAACCAAGGAAATACACTGCATCGGCTTTTTCTCGTAAGTGTTACAAATACAGTTTGTCTTATTGGTATCTTTCCATGTTAATGGTCATGTTAATGAAAGTCAATGTGATGGATGCATGGCAACAACTATGGCTGTTGACAAAACAATGATAAAAATCTTTATATCTGTGGGTAGCATCTTTTTGAGGCATGAAATTTGATAACCTTTATTTATGTCAGTTCTTTTGACAGTAATATGTCATATATAATATTCACATGATAAAACTCTTTAAAATGCAACTACAGCAAAGCGTTTTGCATTAAGCCATAGTGTATTTTCTACAGAAGGAGAAAGTGGCTTTTCTTCATCAGAATATATTTTGTTTAAAATTATTGTGAAAGTGTCTCTTATTTATATTATTATAGGCAATTAACTCTTCCTTTTCAAGGGTGTCAATCGGCAGTTATTTGTGGAGCACACACTAGGTGCTCAATTTATGTGTGCACAGAGAAAGAGATTTTTGAGACTTTGAGTTAGACTAGTATGCTGTATTAGTTTCTTAGTACTGACTTAACAAATTTTAGAAACTGGGTGGCTTAAAACAATAGGAATTTAATGTCTCACAGTTTAGGGAGCCAGAAGACCGAAATCAAGGTGTTGGCAAGGTTGGTTCCTTCCAGAGGTGTTAAGTGAGAATCTGTTCCCTGCTTCTTTCCTGGTTGCCAGCAATCCTTGGCATGCCTTGGCTTGTGGCTGCATCACTTTAGTCTCTATCTTCATCATATATGGCATTCTCTGTGTGTGTCTGTGTCTTTTATATATATATACTTTAAGTTCTGGGATACATGTGCAGAACGTGCAAGTTTGTTACATGTTCCATGGTGGTTTGCTGCACCCATCAACCCATCATCTAAGTGTTAAGCCCCACATGCATTAGGTATTTCTCTTAATGCTATCCCTCCCCTTCCCCCCTACCCCCCAACAGGCCCCAGTGTGTGATGTTCCCCTCCCTGTGCCCATGTGTTCTCATTGTTCAACTTCTACTTATGAATGAGAACATGCAGTGTTTGGTTTTCTGTTCCTGTGTTAGTTTGTTGAGAATTATGGTTTCCAGCTTCATCCATGTCCCTGCAAAGGACATGAACTCATTCTTTTTTATGGCTGCATAGTATTCCATGGTGTATATGTGCCACATTTTCTTTATCCAGTCTATCATCGATGGGCATTTGGGTTGATTCCCAGTCTTTGCTATTGTAAATAGTGCTGCAATAAACATACATGTGAGTATGTCTTTATAGTAGAATGATTCATAATTCTTTGGATATATACCCAGTAATGGGATTGCTGGGTCAAATGGTATTTCTGGTTCTGGATCCTTGAGGAATTGCCACACTGTCTTCCACATGGTTGAACTAATTTACACTCTTACCAACAGTGTAAAAGCATTCCTGTTTCTCCACATTCTCTCCAGCATCTGTTGTTTCCTGACTTTAATGATCGCCATTCTAACTGGCGTGAGACGGTATCTCATTGTGGTTTTGATTTACATTTCTCCAATGATCAGGGCCTGCTGCTTTTCTTTCAGAGATGCCCTGCCCAGAGAGAATGAATCTAGAGAGGCAGTCTGGCTACAACAGTTTTGCCACACTGTGGTGGGCTCTGCCCAGCCTAAACTTCCTGGCGGCTTTGTTTACACTGTGAGAGGAAAATCACCTACTCAAGCCTCATAATGGCAGATGCCCTTCCCCCTACCAAGCTCAAGTGTCCCAGGTCGACTTCAGACTGCTGTGCTGGCAGCGAGAATTTCCAGCCAGTGGATCTTACCTTGCTGGGCTCCATGGGGGTGGGATCTCCTGAACTAGACCACTTGGCTCCCTGGCTTCAGCCTCCTTTCCAGGGGAGTGAACAGCTCGGTCTCACTGGGGTTCCAGACACCACTGGGGTATGGAAAAAAAACTCCTGCAGCTAGTTGGGTGTCTGCTCAAACAGCTGCCCAGTTTTGTGCTTGAAACCCAGGGCCCTGGTGGTGTAGGCACCTGAGGGAATCTCCTATTCTGCAGGTTGCAAAAACCATGGGAAAAGCACAGTATCTGGACCAGATAGTACCATCCCTCACAGCACAGTCCATCATGGCTTCTGTTGAATAGGGGAGGGAGTTTCCAACTCCTTGCACTTCCCAGGTGAGGCGATGCCCTTCCCTGCTTCTGCTTGCCCTCCACGAGCATTTAGACAGTGCTGTACCCACTGTCTAACCCGTCCCAATGAGCTGCACCAGGTACCTCAGTTGGAAATGCAGAAGTCGCCCACCTTCTGCATTGGTCTTGCTGGGAGCTGCAGACCGCAGCTGTTCCTATTCCACCATCTTGCCCGGAACACCGTCTGTGTCTTTACATAGCCTTCTTGTAAGGATACCAGTCTTTAGATTTAAGGCCTACTCTAACCTAATATGACCTCATTTTAATGAATTATTTCATTAGGTCTGCAAAGACCCTATTTCCAAATAAGTTCACATTCTGAGGTTCCAAATTAATGTGAATCTGAGGGGACATTATTCAACCCAGTACAAGTATAGTAATGCTATTTAGTATGTCTTCAAATAAATTTTAAAACGGAAGAAAATTCCTTTATGGAAATATAATATGGATACTAAATATGTTATATTTAGAATAGACACATCCCAAAGTACATTCAGCTGAGTATTTTATTTTACATTATTTTGATATTTATGTGTTTATACCTTGCCTTGTTCTATGAGGGTTTGGGGGTGTCTTACGATAAAAAACACTTAGTTTATAATATGCACAACATAAAGTGTATGCTGCTTATTATCAATAGTGTATAGTTTTTATTAACACTATGAAATTAGAGATTCAGTAATAAATGAAGATATAGTAAAATCCTTACTATATGTGCAGTCCAAAAAGTTTAATCACATAAAATCAATGGCTACATTAATGCAAAGTTAAAAAAAAAATAGGCCAGGCTCGGTGGCTCACACTTGTAATCTCAGCACTTTGGGAAGTGGTAGCAGGAGGATCACGAGGTCAAGAGTTCAAGACCAGCCTGGCCAACACAGTGTAACCCTGTCTCTACTAAAAATATAAAATTAGCTGGGTGCGGTGGTGGGTGCCTGTAATCTCAGCTACTCAGGAGGCTGAGGCAGGAGATTTGAACCTGGGAGGTGGAGGTTGCAGGGAGGTGGAGGTTGCAGTGAGCTGAGATCACACCACTGCACTCCAGCCTGGGCAACAGAGCTAGACTCCATCTCAAAATAAAAAACCTTCTTGATTAGCCTTCTGGTGAATGTGTGTTTTATTTGTTTTCATTTATGTGTAAGAAATGGACCAATCATTACAAAATATGTAGCATACACTGAGTTGAGAAAGCCCCAAATAATCACAAAGTAGTCACTTCTGACTCTTCACCCTGCAAAAGATAATATCTTTAGCTGGTCTTCATTTGAGAATTGCACCCAGGTGAAGATTGGGAGCCAACTGCCAGTTGAATTCCATCTGAATTTACATTACCTCAGAGACATTCTCACAGTTTTAACATAGTTAAGACCAGAGAATGCTAAAATATAGATGATAAAGGGAAATATAGTCTGTTGCACAATTCTCATTATCAGAAAGGAAAGAATACATCAGCTCTTTCAGAAAAGCCAAGTTTTGCTATGAGTTATTCAAAAATGTCTTGCTGAGTGATGAAAGGAGTAGACAATGTCCTTTTAAAATCACTAAAGTAATTGTAAAATCAGCTTTATAAGGCTGCTTCTTATCAATTGTTTTGTTAAAGTGGAGGCCATAAGGCTAAAACACAACTCAGCCAAGGCAGTTATGAGAAGGGCCAAAATAACACAAGCCATTGATTCCAACTTATTTCAAGCAACAAGTTAAAATAACTGGAATGTAACGAAAACAAACACCCTTCAAACTCACCTTCCCACCTAGCCTTTTGTTAGGTATGGGATAGAAGACTCTACCTGCCTGTGCTCACTGATGAGCACGCAGAAAGCTAATATTCTGAGCTGCTAAATCTATACATGCTTTAAAAACAAGTGAACTGACAGATAAACTACATGTTTCCTTAAATTTTACATTTGGGGATACATGTTCCAGTTTGTCACATAAATATATTATGTAGCGGTAAGGTTTGGGTTTCTAATGAACTCATCACCAATAGTGAACATTGTACCCAACAGGTAATCTGTGACCCCTCATCCTTCTCCCATTCTCCCCTTTTTTGGGGTCCTCAGTGTCTGTTATTTCCATCTTTATGTCCATGTGTTCCCATTGTTTAGTTCCCACTTACAAGTGAGAACATACATAATTTGATTTTCTGTTTCTGAGTTATTTCACTTATGGCCTCCAGCTCCATCCATATTGCTGCAGAGGACATGATTTTATTCATTTTTATGGCTACATAGTATTCTATAATATATATATATTTATATTCTATGATATATATATATGCATATATATATATATGACATTTTCTTCACCCAATCAACCATTGATGTACACTTAGGGTTGAATCTATGACTTCCCTATTGCAAATAGCCCTGTGATAAACATACAAATGCATGTCCTTTTGATACAACAATTTCTTTTCCTTTGGGCAGATTCCCTGTAATTGCTGAGTTGAATGATAGTTCTATGTTTAGCTCTTTGAGAAATCTCTATACTGTTTTCCACCGGAGCTGTACTAATTTTTACTCTCATCAATAGTGTATAAGCATTCCCTTTTCTCTGTATCCTTGCCAACATCTATTATTTTTTTACTTTTTAATGATAGCCATTCTGACTGATGTTACATGGTTTCTCATTGTCATTTACCTTGCATTTCTCTGATAATTAATGATGTTGAGCATTTTTTCATATTTGTTTCATGTTGTTGGCTACTTGTATTTTGAGAAATGTCTGTTCTTGTCCCTTGCCCACTTTTTTATGGGGTTGTTTTTTTCTTGTTGATTCATTTGAGTTCCTTATAGATTCTGGATATCAGTCCCTTGTTGAATGCATAGTAAGTAAATATTTTCTCCCTGTATTAATCTGTTCTCACACTGCTACAAAGCACTGCGTGAGACTGGGTAATTTATAAAGGAAACAGGTTCAATTGACTCACAGTTCCACATGGCTGGGGAGGCCTCAGGAAACTTATAATCATGGCGGATGGGCAAGCAAACATGTCCTTCTTCACAAGGCGGTACAAGAGAGAAGTGTGGAGTGAAGAAGGAAGAGGCCCTTATAAAACCATCAGATCTTGTGAGAACTAATTCACGATCATGAGAACAGCATGGGGGAAACCACCCCCATGATTCAGTCACCTCCCACCTGGTTCCTCCCTCCACACCTGGGGATTATGGGGGTTATAATTCGAGATGAGATTTAGGTGGAAACGCAGAGCCAAATCATATCACTCCCATTGTGTAAGTTGTCTTAGTTTATTCTGTTGTTTCTTTTGCTGTGCAGAAGCTCATTCATTTAATTATATGTCTATTTTTGTTTTCATTGTATTTGCTTTTGAGTTCTTAGTCATAAATTCTTTGCCTAAGCCAATATCCAGAAGAGCCTTTTCCTAAGTTTTCTTCTGGATTTTTGTAGTTTCAGGTCTTACTTTTAAGTCTTTAATCCATCTTGAGTAAATTTTTGTATATAGTGAGAGATGGGGTCCAGTTTTATTCTTCTGCATGTGGTTAGTCAGTTTTCCTAATCCAATTTATTGAATAAGGAATTCTTTCTCCACTGCTTACTTCTGTCAACTTTTTTCAAGATCAGATAGTTGTAGCTATATGGCTTTATTTCTGGGTTGTCTTTTCTGTTCCATTGATCTATATGTCTATTTTTGCACCAGTACCATGCTGTTTTGGTTACTATAGCCTAGTAGTACAGTTTGAAGTCAGGTAATGTGATGTCTCTGGCTTTCTTCTTTTTGCTTAGAATACTTTTGTTATGTGGGCTCTTTTTTGGTTCCATATGAATTTTAGAATTGTTTAGAAAAGTTACACTTCTCAGACAATGAGATAAAAATGCAGCCTGGGCAACATAGTGAGATCCTGCCTCTACAAAAGAAAAATGAAGTCCCTAGCCTGTCAAAATAGAACTCTAGACACTGGCTGAGAAGAATCAGAAATGCTAAAAATGGATGCCAGTGCCCCAATTAAAGCTCTCTCTATTCTTGCACTTTGTAACCCTATTCCTCCCTCACAAAACTAAAAGGCTCCAGCATTCTAACCCTAATATGAACAGTACCAGTGGATAAGTCTGTTTTCAAAAGCAGTGGCTATAACTGAGTGACAAAAATCTGTGCTCCTCATTCCTTACTATGATGCTTCTTCTGGGAGGTGACTTCCAGGCCACTATATTATCCAGACTCTCTTGCATTCCAATGTAGTCATTTAGCTACATGGGATATAAGTAGAAGTGATATGTATCACTTCCAGGCCAGGGCTTTTAACAAAGTAGGTGTACCTTTGAACTTTCTTATTTACTCTTCTGCCAGCCAGAGGCAGAAGGCCTAAAGAGATGCTAAGTAGTGCCAGGGGAAAGAGCCTAGGTCTCTGAATCACCACATGCAAGAAGCCACCTGCTGATCAGGCATTGGACCACAATATAGACAAGAAACAAACATCTATTATGTAAAGCCATTGAAATTGGTATAACTAGCATTATCACAATCACTTATCTTCCCCTACCTACCTGGGCCTGCCACCCATGTACACAGAGATCCCACTACTGGCAGATATCCCATGGGAAAACAGACATATATATGTATATATCACAGTAAGAAACTCCTAAAAGCTACTTAGAAGGCTCATTCTGAAATATAATGAACAAGAAAGATCACAAGAAAGAAAACAAGCAGCATAAAAGAGAAAGACCAAGATAAACAGTATTCATCCTGAGAAAAGAACACAGGTTATCTATGGAATAGAAAAAAAGTTAAATTTCTAATTAATGTTCTCAGAGACATTTGAAAGATACTGCTTCCATGAAACTATGACTGGATACTCCTACATCGTATCCTAACTTCACACACACAAACCAAAATAAAAATCCAAAAGAAGAAAGAGTTCTTAGAAATTAAGCATATGATCGCTGACATTTTAAAAATCAGAAGCGTTGGCCAGGCATGATGGCTCATGCCTGTAATCCCACCACTTTGGGAGGCCGAGGCGGGTGGATTAAGAGGTCAAGAGATCGAGACCATGCTGAAACCCCGTCTCTACTAAAAAATGCAAAAATTAGCTGGGCGTGGTGGCGTGCACCTGTGGTCCCAGCTACTCGGGAGGCTGAGGCAGGAGAATTGCTTGAACCCAGGAGGTGGAGGTTGTAGTGAGCCGAGATTGTGCCACAGCACTCCAGCCTGGCACCTGGAAACAGAGCAAGACTCTGTCTCAAAAAAAAAAAAAAAAAAAAAAGAAAAATCAGAAGGGTTGAAAGACAGCCTAGAACCTCTCCTAGAACATAAAGCAATAGATGAAAAGAGAGAAAATGTCAGAAGAAAGATGAAACAAAGAGAATAAATCCACAAGATTCTATATCCAGCAAATAGAAGTTCGAAAAAGAAAATAACAAGGAATGAAACAGCTTTAAAACCTTTAGTATGTATGTGGTTACACACACACACACACACACACACACACACACACACACATAGTGGTTGAGTTTCTTCCTATTACACCAATCCTTACTCTTACTTGAGGTGGTTCAGATTATAGTTTCCAAATTCATTCTGGGATTGACTATTCCAGAGAAGGTAGAGAAAAAGCACACAGATGCTTGTCTCAAGAGTGTTGAATGTGTGCCCTGCTGCTGTCTGGGGGGATGGGAGTGGGCTCTGGGGTCATTTGTGAACATCCACTTGGGTGATTTGCAGTTAAAGAAAGATGTAACTATTCCTAGTGAAGAGCATAAATGAGTGCCAGGCAAAATGAATGAAAAAAAGATCAACTAGACACAACATTATGAAATTTTGGAACATTAAATATTAAGAGATTTTTAAAGTTAATTAATTTCTTTGCTGTGGTAAGAACACATAACACCTACCTTCTGAAAAAAAAATTAAGTTTATAGTACAGTACTATTAACTGTAAACACAATGCTATACAGCAGATCTCTAGAACTTAATCATCTCGCATAACTGAACCTTCATACCCATTGAACAGCCCTCTCCATTTCCCCCTCCCTCAGCCCCTGGCAGCCACCATTCTACTCTCTGCCATAGAAATGGACAACTATCTTATTTCACTTAGCGTAAGGTCCTCCAGGTTCATCCATGTTGTCACAAATGACAGGATCTCCTTTTCTATGACTGAATAATATTCCATTTTATGTATATACCACAGTTTCTTGATCCGGTTATCTATCAATGGACATGTAGGTTGTTCCCACATCTAGGCTATTGTGCATAGTATTGCAATGAACATGAGAAGACTCTAGAAAGGAAGAGAAAAAAGATCACCTACCAAGGAACAATAATACATCAAGCTACTGCTTCTTTCCCCCACCTCCTCCTCCAAGGAAGAGTCTTGTCCACCTCAGCCTCCCAAGTAGCTGGGACTACAAGCATAAGCTACCACACCCAGCTCATTTTTGGTATTTTTTGTAGAGACGGGGTTTTGCCATGTTGCCCAGGCCGGTCTTGAACTCCTGGGCTAAAGCAATCCTCCCACCTCAGCCTCCCAAAGTGCTGGGATTACAGATGTGAGCCACTACACCCGGCCTAAGCTTCTTATTAGTAATACTCCATGCTAAAGACAGTGGAACAATTCCTTCACAGTTCTGAGGGGAAAAAATGTTTGAATATAGAATGTTGCACTCCACCTGACTATAAATCAATGTGAAGGCATACTAAAGACATTTTTAGATTTTCAAGTACTCAGAAATTTCATCTCCCAACTGTTTTTTCTGATGAAGATACTTTTGGAGATATTCCAGAGAAGTGAAATGCAAACCAACAAAGAGGAAGATGTCGAATACAAGAAAGAATAGAACTCGTCCAGGAGTATAATGAGAAATCATTTCAGGGTGACAGCTGTGCATGGGGTTTACAAAACAATCTAAATCAGAAGAGGGAGTCAGCGGGTCCCAAGTATAACATTAATACTATCTTCAGGAAGAAAAATGAAATGTAGTTTACACAAAAAATAGAGTGACCATGGAAACAGATGGTATCAGTGGCATGGTGAAGAAAATATATGTTTCTTCCCTCAGCAAGATAAAAGAAAGATAATTGGAAATTCCAGGAAAAACAAACAACAATTATATAGAAAAGTCAAGATACAAATATGAAGCTAGCTAAAATGTGGCAAAATTTTCAGCAATTTATATACTTATAAAAGAGAATGTATTTAATTTAGACTCTAGAATATCCTTCTTCAAAAAGCCCAGAGGTGATGGTCTTGGACCTATAAAAAAGGAAATGTAGTTTTTGCATATTATATGTCTATGCAATCAATACTAATTAAATAGTCATAACACAAATTGGGGAGGTTGTGTTGATTTTTTAACTCTCAGAATCAAACTGTAAGCAACACATGAAAGATGGGTTACAATAAAGAAAGAATTTGTCATTAACCCTGAAAACATAAAAACAAAAGTCTAGGCCACACCTGATGGCTCATGCCTGGAATCCCAACATTTGGGAGGCCAAGGCAGGTGGATTGCTTGAGCTCTGGAGTTCAAGACCAGCCTGGGCAACATGGTAAAACGTCATCTCTACAAAAATTAGCTGGGCATGGTGGCACATGCCGGTAGTCCCGACTATTTGGGAAGCTGAGGCAGGATTGCTTGAGCCCAGGAGATGGAGGTTGCAGGGGGCCAAGATCACACCACTGCACTCCAGCCTGGGTAACAGAGCAAGACCCTGTCTCAAAAAAAAAAAAAAAAAAAGATATAGTTGACAGACTATTATGGTAGGTGGAAGGGTAGAAGGTGGAAGAAAGGAGAAAAGGAATAGTCTCATCAGTGTACCTCCAGGATGTGACCTCTTCTCACCAACGCCACGAGCACCTTCTGGTCAGCACTACTAGCATCTCTGTCTTGATGACTGTAAGAGCCACGCAACTACTCCCCTGCCTCCCCCTATGCCTTCTTACAGTTCTCAACATGGAAGCTATACAAATCCATCTGACCGCAAGTCAGACCGTGTTACTCCTCTGCTTAAAACCTTGCAATGGTTTCTCATTGTACCCAAATCAAAAACAAAAATTCTTTATTTTGGTCCACATGGCCCTATATCATCTCACCCTGTTATCTCTCTGACCTCATTTTCCACCACGTTGCCCTTTGCTCACCCCATTCTAGCCCTGCTAGCCACCTGTAATCCTTGAATGTGCCAGGCACACTCCTTCCTTGGGGCCTTTGCTGTTGCTTCTGCCTGTAACTCTCTTCCCCAGAATGGTCACATTAATAATATCCTTCCTGCTTTTGAGTCTGCTGCAATGCCATCTCTCAATGAGGTTAAATCTGACCACCTGATTTAAAATTATTATTCCCACTTTCTGGACTCCTGAACTGTCTTCTCCTGTGTTTAATTTTTTTTTTTCTATGTTGAATTTATTAACATCTGTTGTATAATTTCTGTATCTCAACACCCCTACCCCCAACTACCATGTAAGTGCCAATGAGTCTGAGAGCTCTGTTTTATTCACTGAGCACTTAGAACAGTGCCTGTCATCATCATAAGTACCCAATAAATAATCATGAATATATAAATATAGCTTGGGAGTCAAGAGGCATTATATATGGCTGATGGAACAAAAACTAAAGTGTGGGGATCGCTCCAGCGTTGAGACCACTCGGTGTCCCCGCCATAATGGAGCTTGAGCCCGGACATGTTTCTCACCCCCTGGAAGCAGTCGAGACCAGTGAAAGAGAGATTTAATAAAAGTTTGAGTTTGCAGAAGCCTATTTCTGGTCCACTGACCTAAAAGGCTGGGTGAAGGCTGTGTGGTTTTACTAGGCATTGTTTCTTGAAGTACCTGCTCTGGGCTAGTTTTATGACTTTGTTTACCCTCTGTTGATGGGTCCCATGCTTGTTTCTGTGACTGCTATTTGCAAAGTTAATGGGTCTATCACCTCTCTGATGACTTGCATAGATCATTAACATTTTAACTATAGGTTTCCTCACCCTGATAATGAGACCCACCTCCATGACTTGATTGTACCCATTGTGTGTTTTCCGCTGCCTAAGCTTGTAGCCGGATGGCTCTCTCCTCCCTTTATTAAGATAATGGCATCTGTTCTGATAATTGAGATGGGACTAAGAATGCTTATGGAAATGAGGTGGGGCAAAGAATGTTCCTGTAAAATGAGGTAGGAAAAGATATATATACTAATTCTGTGTACAATAAAGTTGCTGGTTTTAGGGCCAGCCCTCCAGACTCCAGCTGTCCTGTCTTTTCTTTTCTTCCGCGCACTCTCTCTTCCAGGTATTGGGACCCTCTTGCAGGCCAAGAGACCCCGGCAGACGTGCCGCTCTCACCGGCCCCCGACACTAAAGGTTTAAGTGTATTATTTAAAGGTATAAAAGCAACCAAGAATAAAACTGTAATGACTATCAAAAACTTGGAAAGGGTAGCTAAATCCTTGTTTTTATTACAGAGAATAACTAAAATACATAGAAGCAAAGTCTTGAAAGAGATACACCAAATTACTTGCAGTTGTAACTTTGCAGGAGGCAGATTAAAGGAATAAAGGGATAAAAATCAGTGATTAAAAATTGTCATATTGGATGGGTGCGGTGGCTCGTGCCTATAATCCCAGCACTTTGGGAGGCAACGTGGGAGGATTGCTTGAACCCGGGAGTTCAAGACCAGCCTGGGTAACATAGTGAAATCCTGTCCCTACAAAAAATGAAAACATTAGCCCAGCATGGTAGCACACACCCATAGTTCCACCTACCCAGGAGGCTGAGGTGGGAGGATCCATTGAGCTTGGAAGGTCAAGGCTATAGTGAGCCATGGTCACACTACTGCACTCCGGCCTAGGCAACAGAGTAAAACCCTATCTCAAAAAAATGTAATTCTTTTATCAAAAAAAGGATGGGGGTTTTCCTCTGGAAAGTGGGACTGGGAAGTGTGACAGACAGCTGTTGTTTTCAGTATAAACTCCTCAGCACTACCTTATTTTTACTATGTATACATATTACTTTGATGAAAATTAAAAGACAAATTGTATTTCATTTTTTGCCAATCAGCTGACTTTAGAAAATAAATTTTAAAAGAAGCAAAGGAATAAGCAGTTCTAGGTTCACTCTAGTACATGAACAAATATCCAACAGATTTTCCCAAGGTACCATACCTTATGGCTGAGATGATGTTGGTCTTGAAAATTTTCAAAGTGGGTGTTACCAGTTGATCACTACAGCTATAAAAATTAAAGGAGACATAATAACATCAAACATTTGGTTTTAGGCACTTTAACTCCCTGGTATGTACCTGTACAGATTTCAGATTTTTCCTCTATTATCTGATATAGTCACTATTTGAAATCCAAGGCCTCCTCTCCCATCCACCTGTTAGCTGCTAGGGAATTAGTGTAGTATTTTAACATTTGATCTTATTTTCTCCCTTCTGGATCATGTGGATTGGTTTTGCCATTGTGTAAATTTGCCAAGAGCAAGAGTAACCTGCCAAACCAAACATCTGTCACTAAACTGCAGGGGATTTATTATTTTTACCTAAAAGGATACTTGCTACATCAAGAATACTGCAGTCATTAAGCCAGATGAGGCTCCAGCCCTGGTGGATAATCATGGACACCAGGGTCTCAGAGAACACCCTGCTCTTCCCACTCACAGAACCCTGAAGGACCCAGCCTCAAAGGAATGTTCTGATGAGGGGATATGCAAGTCTACAAAGAGTTATTTGAGTCACTTTTATGGTTTCTACAAAATTTAAGGACTGAAACTAAAAATGGCCCTCAGCCACTTATTCATTGGTCAGCCCTAGCATCTAAAAAAATGCTCTTCCGCAACCCCTAGCAAGCCAGGAGCGGGTAATAAAGACAGCTTTTGGCAAGACATCAGGCAAAAGATAAATTCTGGTTCTCAACGCTGTATCCCAGGGGAGTAGGGAAGAAAATAGGGAGTTAATACCAAAGGACAGTGTTCCTATATCTCCACGGCACATGTTTAGGATGGGAATCAGGCTGTTACCCCAGTTTCAAAGATCAACTTAAATAGCAAAGGTAAGGTGACATGCCATTCAAGGTATTTAAAACATAAGCACTAATATTTTATCTGTGCATTTATGTGTGCGCTTTTGAAAAAAAAGAGCTGTCACTATATTGCAGTACCCATGGATAAATATATTTTTATTAAGTTTATTATATACATACAGCAATTTTAGAAGACATCTATCAAAGATGATACCTTTAGTTTTAGAACGGTGTATGTATTTTCTAACAGTGTTTATTATGCAAGGACTGATTGCCTGTTGAGGTCATTCTTGGTTCTCAAAAGGAAAACCATATTATTACATAATTACCTAGACTCCCCTGCATCATTATCTAAAAGAATGGGACAAAGGATCAGAAAAGCGACCAAGCAAAACAGGTACTTTGTTTTAGAGTCTTTACATTTCAGAAAAATCATTCCCATGATGCTCAGATCTTTCGGTGCTATTAAAACATAGACTTTTAGCCAGGCACAGTGGCTCATACCTGTAATTCCAACACTTTGGGAGGCCGTGGCGGAAGGATGGCTTGAGGACAGAAGTTCAAGACCAGCCTGGGCAACATAGTGAGAACCTGTCTCTACAATTTAAAAAGTACAAAAATTAGCCAGACATGGTGCATACGCCAGTAGTCCCAGCTACTCTGGAGGCTGAAGTGGCAGGATCACTTGAGCCCAGGAGCTCGAGGCTGCAGTGAACTGTGATTGCATCACTGCGCTCCAGCCCAGGCAACAGTGAGACCCTGTCTCTAAAAAATAAAATAAAATACATACTTCTTAAAGCATCAGTAACCAGGAATCTCTATTAACCTTATACCATTCTTGTCCTCCTCAAGCTCAGTCATCTCAATTCCATCCAGATGTCCAAACCAGAACCCTGGGAGCGATTCTTGTCCTCTCCCTCTGCCTCGATCTCCACATCCAAGCATCCCCCACGAAGCCCTGTTGAATATCATTCTAAAAGACATCATGCGCTTTCTCTCACTCTCTGGTTAAAGACAATCAAAGTCAACACTGTCTTACACTGAGGCTGCTACAATTAGAATTTTTAAAATAAAAATAGTAGCAAACACCTTATAATCCTTGCTGTGGGTCAGGTACTCCTCTAAGTACTTTAAATGCATTAGCTGATTTATTCTTCTCAATAACCCTAGAAAGCATTCTAGCACCACTTTAAGATGAAGAAACTGACGCACAGAGAAGTTAACTGACTTTTCCAACATCACACATCTAGGAAGTGGAGGAGTCAGCTGTTACCTCTTCACTGACCCTTTGCATTCACATGGGCCATCCTCTGGTCTGATTTCCACACGGCAACCAGAGTGGCTGTCTAAAACAAGTAACTCGGGCCGGGCGCGGTGGCTCACGCCTGTAATCCCAGCACTTTGGGAGGCCGAGGCGGGTGGATCACGAGGTCAAGAGATCGAAACCAACCTGGTCAACATGGTGAAACCCCGTCTCTACTAAAAATACAAAAAATTAGCTGGGCATGGTGGCGCGTGCCTGTAATCCCAGCTACTTGGGAGGCTGAGGCAGGTGAGTTGCCTGAACCCAGGAGGCGGAGGTTGCGATGAGCCGAGATCGCGCCATTGCACTCCAGCCTGGGTAACAAGAGCGAAACTCCATCTCAAGAAAAAAAAAAGAAAAAAAAAAAAAAACAAGTAACTCATTTTTTTTTTTGAGACAGAGTCTCACTCCATCACCAGGTGCCAGGCTGGAGTGCAGTGGCGCGACCTCGGCTCACTGCAACCTCCGCCTCCCGGGTTCAAGCAATTCTCCTGCCTCAGGCTCCTGAGTAGCTGGGACTACAGGCGTGCGCCACCACGACCAGCTAATTTTTTTGTATTTTTAGTAGAGATGGGGTTTCACTAAAACAAGTAACTTTTATACAGAACCAGAAACCATAAAGTGGGAACAGACAACAACTTTATACTCTTCTTCCCAACAGCCTGACCAAACCAGCTCTACAGGACAGGTTCTTTCCTGGCGCCTGGGGCAAGTCCCTTGACATTTTTTGGCACTCTCAGTTAACATGAATTCTCTCTTCTAGTCACAAAATAGTCTCATTTCAATAATAAAAATGCCCAGTTCAGTGTGTTGGCTGAAACTCTGAACTTCATTATGGTTAATGCTTCCTCCCCACCAGCCACCCAAACCTGCTTGGGCTTGCGGCCTTTGTGGTGGGGTTGGCTCCTCTCTCCTGGCCTCCTCCTCTTCATTGTCTCAGCCCCTTCAACCAGCCAGCAGTGGAGGGGCCGGGAAAGAGAGATAAGGAACAGAAAAGATCTTGTGTGACAGACACAGCTATAATCTAGCATTGACAGACTCTGGCCATGGCAGGTGTTTAAAGCTGACTCTTGCTCTCAGAGTTTTGGGTGTTTTGTTTTGTTTTGTTTTGTTTTTTAACGCAGGCTAGATAGTCCTCTGTAAGTTCCTCTGATTGGAGCTCACTGAAATAGGCAAAGCCTCAACCTTAACGGGATGCTTACACACCCACTCCAGCCCCACCTTCAGCTTCTGCATCTGAAGACACATCTCCAGACTCTTTCTGCTAAGGTTGTCTGGTATGGGCAGAAGGCCTCTTAAGCATAATCCCTTTTTAAATGACCCTACAGATATATTCCTACCAACAATTTCATACCTTGGAGCTGCCAATGCAATCTGCCAATGCCACTTATTTTCCAAATGCAGTACCTTACTTTGATGCCAGTAAGCTATTTACCAGGTATTTCTGCGACCCATGGACTCCAGAGGATATAAGTCCAACCTTCCATGTGGTCTTCTTGGAGTATCCCTCACTAGCGCACCTGAGGTAAGGTACAAATATCTGTCCTACCAATCTCTCATGGGGTAGTAGGGAAGGCATAATGCATTGGAGACTCTTTCAACTCTCTCCTTAGCCTTTTCCATTTCAGTTCCTACATAGCCTTAAGACAGGCAGAGGGGTGAAGATCCACAGAAGTGGTTTCAGCACCTCTTTCGTAATTCTGCCATGGATGATCTGACTCACTTCACTTTGGAATGTGGGGGTAATTAGGCCCTCAGCTGCAATGAGTCAGGAAGAGTCCCATTTTACCATTCTGTTAGAAACACTAACCACATTATGCCTTTCCATTGCTGTTAACATTAAATACTAAAAAACACTAATCATACAATGTCCTTCCACTGCTATTGGGATTAAATATGAACTCTTTACCACTTCCGCTTTTCTCTACTACCACTTACTGTGGAGCACATGATATGGACTATGATAGAGACAAATCTGTCTAGCTTTGTCTCATAACTCTCTTTTCTGGCTTCCGCTACATGGATCTTCTTGCAGGTCCTTGGATTCTCTAAGCTCTTTTCTACTTCAGGACCTTCATACATGCCTAGAACATTCTTTCCCCCACCACTCTTGTCATCATTTGTTAGGCCTCAGCTTAAATATTATGTTATTGCAAAGGACTTTCCTGAAGTAGTATAGCTCTCCACTCCCAGCCAATTATTCTCATTTGTATATATTATTTTTATAGCATTTACCACAAATTATAAATGTATGATTGTATATTATCAAGCTTATGGCCATATGGCCAGAGACTGTTTAATGATTTACCAAATTATTTCTGTTTTCCTCCTGGACATCCAATTGAACTACATATCCCAGCCTCCCTTGCAGTTAGGTACAGCCACATGACTGTTCTAGTCAATGGAATGTAGGTAGAAAAAGAACACTTCCAGGCCTGGCCTGTAAAATCTTGCCACATCTGATCCCCCATTTTTTTTTTCCATTCACCAACTTAATAGAGAAGATTCCAAAGACCCAGAAGAGCAGAGAATCACAAGAGGAAAGTGATCTGAGCTAGTGCCTAGAGGAGTCCGGTATAGTAAAGACATCGGCAGCAGCCTCGTTGGACTATTGCTTGAGCAAAAAACAAACTTTTATTAGGTTAAGTCATTGAATTTTCTCTTTATAGAATTTTCTCTTTCCAGCAAGTAAACTGAAGAAAGGATGACAGAATTAGATTACCACTATTTTAAACCCTAATGACTTAATGAATCTAGACAATGATCATCAATGTTTATCATTTGTGATGGGAAGAGGAAGCTTTGAGAATATTCACAGAACATTAAATATATTTCATTGCATCCTGGGCCCTCTTTTCTTTCTTTCTTTTTTTTTAATTTTTATTTTAGATTCTAGAGTATACGTGCATGTTTGTTAGACAGGCATATTGCATGATGCTGGGGTTTGGAGTACGATTGAACCCATCACACAGGAAGTGAGCATAGAACCCAATAGGTAATTTTCAACCCTTGCCCCACTCCCCTTTCACTCTTGTATTTCCAAGTGTCTATTGTTCTCCTTTTTATGTCCATGTGTACCCTATGTTTAGCTCCCACTTATAAGTGAGAACATGTTATTTGATTTTCTGTTTCTGCATTACTTTAGCAGTATCCATGTTGCTGCACAGGACGTGGTTTCATTGTTTTTATGGCTGCATAGTATTCCTTGGCATATAAGTATTAATACCACATTGTCTTTATCCAATCAACTGTCGATAAGCACCTGGGTTGGGTCCATGTCTTTGCTACTATGAATAGTGCTGTGATGAACATACAGGTTCACGTGTCTTTTCGGCAGAATGATTTATGTTCCTTTGGGTATAAACTCAGTAATGGGATTGCTTGGCTGAATAGTAGTAGTTCCCCTCTTAGTTCTCTGAGAAATCTCCAAACTGCTCTCCCCAGAGGCCGAACGAATTTGCATTCCCAGCAACAATGTATAAGCATTCCCTTTCCCCCACAGCCCCACCAACATCTGTTACTTTTTGACATTTTAACAAAACCCATTCTGACAGGTGAGAGACGGTGTCTCATTGTGGACTTGATTTGCATTTCTCTGATGATTAGTGATGAGCATTTTTTCATGTTTGTTAGCTGCTTGCATATCTTTTTTAAAGAAGTGTCTGTTCATGTCCTTTGCCCATTTTTAATGGGGTTGTTTTTTGCTTGTTGATTTAAGTTCCTTATAGAGTCTTAATATTAGACCTTTGTCAGATACATAGCTTGCAAATATTTTCTGCCATTATCTAGGTCATCTATTTACTCAGTTGACAGTTTTTCTTGCTATGGAGAAGCTCTTCAGTTTAATTAGATTCCACTTGTCAATTTTTTCTTTTATTGCAATTACTTTTGAGGACTTAGCCATAAATTCTTTGCCAAGGCTGATGTGGAGAAGGATATTTCCTAGGTTTTCTTCTATGAGTTTTGCAGTTTCTGGTCTTACATTTAAGTCTTTAATCCATCTTGAGTTAATCTTTTATATGGTAAGAGATAGGGATCCAGATTCATCCTTCTGCCTATGGACAGCCAGCTATCCCAACACCATTTATTGAATAGAGAGTCCTTTCCCCATTGCTTACTAGCTGTAGATGTGTGGCTTTATTTCTGGGTTCTCCATTCTGTTCCTTCCATTGGTGATGTGTCTGTTTTTGTACCAGTATCATGCTTTTTTTTGGCTACTGTAGCCTTGCAGTACAGTTTGAAGTCAGGTAATGTGATGTCTCTGGCTTTGTTCTTTTTGCTTAAGACGCTTTGTTCTATGTGGACTCTTTTTCTGGTTCCATGTGAATTTCAGAAAAATTTTTTTCTATTTCTTTTTCTATTTCTGTGAAAAATGAAGTTAGTAGTTTGATAGGAATAGTGGGCTCTCTCTTCTATTTAGATTCACCTCCAGATGATCACATTCAGTCCCAGGCTTTTAATACATCTATCCATTGACAACTTCCAAATTTTTATCTCCAGAGCTATTAATTCCAGTGAAGTTCTGGATTTCTATATTCAACTGCCTCCTCAAAGTCTCTACTTGGCTGTCTAAAAATTCCTCAAGTTTAACATGAGGTCTTTACTTCTCTCCGAAAACCTCCTCCTACGGTCTTCCACATGTGAGCAGATGAATCTAAGCCACCATCACATCTCATCTAATTGATCTCCATATAATGAGTTCTTCATACCACATCTAGGGTGAGTGAACTTTTTAAAATTTAAATTAGATAATGCCACTTCCTTGTTCAAAACCTTTGTACACCTTCCCATTATACTCAATAAAATTGAAAAAGATTTTTCATGGCCTCCTGCTTCTTGGCTGCTCTGACTTCATTTTCTACCACACTTCCCATTGCACACTCTTCTCAAATCTTCTTATTGTTCCTTGAAAGAATTAAGCTCATTCCTGCCACAGGGCCTTTGTATTTGCTATTCCCCTGCCTGGAACGCTGCTCTACTATCTACTTATGGCTTTGTCCTGCACTTCATTCAGACATATTTGAGAAGGTTTGTCCAAACTATCAAAAATAGCAACTTGCCTCCTCCCACTGTCCCTGGCCATGACTCTTACCCTATTTTATTTTTCTTCACTGAAGTCATCACTATTTGTTATTACACATTTGTTCCTTTGTTTGGTTACATAACATCTCACTTGCCAGAATGGAAGCTTCATGAATGCAGGAATTTTGTTTGCCTTGTCTATTGCTATTTTTTCAGTGCATAGAAGAGTCACTATCAATGAGTGGGAACTCAATAATGTATTTGTTAAATAAACAAATTAATTAACTGATTCTAAACAAGCGAGCATAAAACCTTCCAAATTCAACTCAATCACTGTTATGAGCCACACTGAGGAAACCCTGATGTGCAAGCATCCTGTCAATTATTGATTGGGTAATCTTGGGAGAGATGCCTAATCTCCCTGTGCTCAGTTTCTTCATCTGTAAAATGGAAGAATAATGTCATCTGTTTCATTGAGTGGGAGGCTTAAATAAATGAACATGAAGTTCTTAAACAAGAACAATGCCTAAAGGCCGGGCGCGGTGGCTCAAGCCTGTAATCCCAGCACTTTGGGAGGCCGAGGCGGGTGGATCACGAGGTCAAGAGATCGAGACCACCCTGGTCAACATGGTGAAACCCCGTCTCTACTAATACAAAAAAATTAGCTGGGCACGGTGGCGCGTGCCTGTAATCCCAGCTACTCAGGAGGCTGAGGCAGGAGAACTGCCTGAACCCAGGAGGCGGAGGTTGCGGTGAGCCGACATCGCGCCATTGCACTCCAGCCTGGGTAACGAGAGCGAAACTCCGTCTCAAAAAAAAAAAAAAAAAAAAAAAAAAGAACAATGCCTAGTATAATATATAGTAGGTACTCAATAAACGTTTGCCAATATTATAATTATTACAGAATTCCAGATTTTCAGTATTTAAATTAGTAACGTAGAGGAAAGGGCCACTCTTTTACATTAAAGGAATTTTTAAAATCATAACCTATAAATATGTATTGGGATTTACAAAGTAGGACTGCCTTAATTGCATGACAGATAAGAAGTAGCAGAGAAACTTAGAACAAACGTATTAAAAACCACTTTCAATTACAAATCAATATGAAATAAAAAGAATTCTGAAAATATGATATAGCCATTCAGATTTGTTTAACAACCGAAAAATAATCGGGTTATATACAACTTTTCAGGAATACACCTACAGGATAAATTAAAGCACATCTGAATTCTTCAATACCTAACGTCACTATAATCAGCAAAGACAGATGGAGCCCTTTCCTCCTGCCCTTGCGCCCACTATTCCACGTAACCACCATATCCCTCTCTTACTAACAACTTCTGTCTTGAAGCAGTAACGTCATTCATGCTATAGCTCAGGCTTATCATATTAGGGCAAGACCAATATACTTGTCTGGAAAACAGGGTTCCACAGATGAAGGTGCTTGATTAGTTACACTATATCTTAAGAAATCACTTCTGCATTAAAAGTAAAGCCAAAAATTGAAGTCAAACGCTGAGTAATTTTGATAAAACTTGCTTTTAAGTAAGTTGTTTCTGCATTTATCTCAGCTTCCTTTCCTACATGTCACTGAGGGGAATTTGTCATCTTTTTGTCATCCACAATTACTGTTCTGGCATTTTGTTGTTGTGTTGGTTTTTCTGCTCGTTTTCTTGCTTGCTCTGCTTGCATCCTGATGGATTAAAACCATCAGGGTGAGATTCTGCTACAGTCTTCTTTGGCCAAACTGACTTGCCAAGTATGCAGCAGTCTTCCTGTTCCCACATAGCAACCTCCCATCTTTTCTTAGTATTTTGAAGCATGCCAAAGAAAGAAAATGATACTGAGTATCTCAGCATACCTTAAGATTTGGCCCTCCTGTCCCTCAAACAACCTAACAAAAATTTGCCTTTTATAAAGATGGCTCTTAAGATATAAAGGAGAATTAAAAATTAGTAAAGTTAAATATGGCATTATAATTATCGTACTAAATAGGCCTACTGCATATTCCTACTGTAGTTCTTTTTAGATTGAAAGTGAAAAACCATAGATGTGGAATAAAGTACTGCTTGAGACATTTTGTCTTTTAAGGACTCACTGGTAATAACATAGCTTCCCTATCCACCTACTGGAGAAAATCCTCCAGTAAAACAATGGTTAAACCCTTAAAAAATTGTTTTAACCAACTCTACTGAAACCTGAGTGTTCCTTCTTAGAAAGATTGAATAAAGATCATGCTTTCCAACTGAGAAATTATATTTCACTTTATGACAGTAATTGTCTGCAGGCTATTTGTTTTAAATATATTAACCACATCAGATTTAATCTGGAAAGCCCCTCAATTTAAGAGTTTAAAAAGCACGGAAGCTAAAAGCTTAAATCAAGGCCATCCACGGATGGGAATTTCTTGTTGTTAAAGATCTTTTGTGCTATTTTAAGAATCTCCTTGCTGAAAGATCTTGAATGCAGTAAGAAAATCTATATACCTCGGACACATGGCTAAAGCAAGGTCAGGTTAAGGTTACAAGAGGCATTTCTCCAATTCATCAGTCTGAGAATATAAATATACTTAAATAATAAAAGAAGCAACATTGACTATAAGTAACCTAGATGCTCAGATTGCTATCGCAGTGCAAAAATTGAAGATATCTCCAGTGCACTTCACATTTTCATCGCTAGCATCAGTAGCATCAGTTAAAGTCAGTTGAATATATATACACACACATACATATTCAACCAGAATGTAATATAAATATTTTTCTTCCTTATAGAGTGTATTTTCTACATCATTCTAAATCTGTTTCTCCTCCTCGTCTCTGTCATGAAGAGGTATAATATTGGAGTCATTTTTTACTTCTTCTTTTCTTTATTCTATCACTATATGACATAAGTTACCAGGTCTTATTGATTCTAGGTTTACAATAACCTCTCGTAAGCCCCTTTCTCTCTAATCTCCTGATAGTATCCTAATTCAGAGCCTCGTATCAACCTATCATCTGCACGGCTGTAACAACTAGCCTAATAACTGGTCCCTGCATTTAGCCTCTCCCTACCCCAAAATATATCTGAAATACTTCTGCCAGATTAATTTTCCTAATGCACAACTCTGATTTTTTATCCCCTTGCTCAAATGCCTGACAATCTACAAAATAGAGTCTAGACTTCCCAGCCTAGCATTTAAAAGTAGGATCTAGCCACAATCTATGTTTAAAATCTGATTTTCCTCTACTTTTTCTCAGCTATTTTGTCCTTTTGTTTTAACTCACACTCTTCTCCTCCCTAAGTTCGTGCTTTCCTGCCTGGGAAATGGCCTTTCCTTCCTTCTCTGCTCTTGCAAATTCTACACTTCCTTCAAGGTTCAAGGTCCAAGGTCTAGCTCAGTGTCACATCCTCCGCAAAGCCTTCTCTTAATGTCTCATCTGGAAGTAACTACTTCCACCTCCAAAGTGCTCTGAAGGACATTTTGAAAATGCCTCTTTCTCAACTTTCTTCTATTTCTTATTTTCCCTATCAACTTCTTGAGAAGAAGATCCTACTCTAATTTGCTTTTGTATTTTCCAATTGAATAGCACAGTAATATCTGCATGTTGGTCAACTAAATAAATAATAGTTGAAGAAATAAATATGTACATATCCAACAAATACAAGGCAATATCACATCAGTTTTATGTAAAAGAAGACTTGCTCTAACACATAGAAAAATACTGTACTTGATACTGTAGCTAGACATCCACAAAAAAAGAAAAAAGTACATTGAAAAGGAATACATATTTGTATCTAGGTAACAATATAAAAGAATCTTTTCTAGGAAAGATCTCAGAGTATTTACTTTAATCAACATATTCTATTAAAAAGCTTGTGCACAGTTTTTGGTGGGCAAACATACCCAATTTTTTCATTTTCACATTCTTTATTACTAATACTAGGAAATGCTCACGATTTGGCTCTAGATAGTTGAAATAACATTTGAAACACCATCAATTCTAAATATGGCCAAAGTGAACCCAGAATCTGGCAATTTATTTCCTGAAAAATAGAGTTAATGTCGATGTTTTGCTATGAACCTTTGAAATCATTATCAAATTCGTTTTTTTTCATGTGTGCCTTGTGAAGTGCTCGGTACATAAACACTCACCAAATTGTTGAATGAATCAATCAACAAGAGTGCTGATAGTAGTGTAGCTCCTACCCTCTGAGTGGTAATCAGGCACCAAGAAATTGAGCTGATAAAGAGCTGAATAGAAAATAGGTGCTCGGTAAATATCTGTTGAGTTTAATTCATATAATTTTAGAGCTGGCCAGTCATAGTGGTTCACGCCTCTAATCCCAGCACTTTGGGAGGCTGAGGCAAGAGAATCTCTTGAGGCCCAGAGTTCAAGACCAGCCTGGGAAATATAGTGAGACCTCCATTTCTAATCTTAAAGATAGATAGATAGATAGACATGTACATAAATATATAGAGATATATAAAATGTAAATTTAAAAAATATATTTGAATATATAAATTTATATATTTGAATATATATTTATAAATGTATGTGGATATATAGAGATATATATTTATAAGTATATTGGCTATACCTCTACTAATATTTTAATATATAAATATGTGACTATATATATATTAAAATATAGAGCTAGCTATATATACATGTATACATATCTATATATGTATATGTCATTTATATATTTAGATCTATATATCTATGTTATATATATACATAGGTATACATATACATCTGCATATATACATACAGATAGACATATATCTGTGGATATATAGATACATACATATCTATAGTCATATAATTTCAGAGCTGGAGAGGACCCTAGAGATGATACACCTTCTGGTTATTGCTCTCTATGAGTACACAGAGCTTTCTGCGTATGCTT